>NC_141047.1:16086374-16181374 GCF_041138505.1 Cibotium barometz | reverse complement strand
TTTTCTATTTGAACAACATGCATTGCATCCTACAATTTATTACACAGAGTTCCCTTCTCAATTAAAGCATTTGAGAGATGCACAATCTTGCTTCCTTGTTCTTCAATAGGTGTTGAGCTGATGTATAAACACTATATACTTGGTTGACAAGTCTTTTTGTGTATCCTAACAAACCAACATGATCCTCACATACATACTTCATGAAAGATATTAATCTTGAAAATTGAGGAGGCTATTGAGTAAGAGAATCAAGTGGATATATTGATCCCTGTACCCAAAGATCAACATGTTTTTTACTTGCATCTCTTTGATGTTGCATCACTATTTATTGCACTATACTTGCTTCTGTCCTTGTGTAAATATGCATACTTAACATCTAATTGAAAGTGTATATCTCTTTTTCCTGTATTCTAATTTCAAAAATATATAGACAATTAACCACAAAACTTATAATACAAAAATCCATATCGTAAATAAAAAAACATGATATTAATTCTTAAATATCAAACCAGATATATATAACATATCAAAATTTGACTTAACAAAGTAGTAAACCATAACAGTAGTAATAACAAATAATTAAATCATAATATTCAGCACACTAACTGAAGCATAACATCAAGCTTAATTATAAGAAATTTTAAGAAATATAACATAACATTGAATCATCTCAGTAAAGTAGAGTAATATTAAACTTAAATATTATACCATTACATTAAACATTAATTGGAAACTATATTAGAAAACCATAGCAAGATATCAAAACATAAAAAAAACCAAACCTCCATAGATTTCTTCTCCTTTGAAGTTGTAGCACAATGGATATCTCTAAACAAAATAATTAATAAAGAGAAAGCTGAGTTTTTGGTTTGAACCAAATGGCACCAAAAAATCAACACACCCTTCATCATCAATCTTGGTCTCTGCATCATGTTTTGCAGAAACCATAGCAAATGAATCCTAAGTATGTGGCAATTGTAAAGGAGGAAATAGACAAGCTCATGTGCTGTAGATTTCATATATGAGATAGAACACACGGATTGGTTGTCCTCACCAATCGTAATAGTGCCAAAAAAGAATGGAAAACTTAGGGTATGTGTCAATCTTAAAAAGGTCAACGCAGCTACTAGGAAAGACCATTATCCATTACCCTATATGGAACATGTTTTGGAGAGAGTGGTGAAGAAGCTTACAGCTTCTTGGATGGATTCTCTGGCTACAACCAGATGTCCATAGCACCAGAAGACCAGCATAAGACAACTGTCAATACAATGTGGGGGACATTTGTATACAAGGTTATGCCGTTTGGTCTCACCAATGCCCCAGTAACATTCCAGTGATTGATGTGCACAGCCTTCAAAGACTACTTGCAAAAGTGGTTGGAGATATTCATTGATGATCTGTGTGCACACTCTCGATGGGCGGACCATTTGGCTTGCTTAAGGAAGGTATTCGAGCGATGTCAATTATATCGTAATCATAAAGTGTCAATTTTGGGTCAAACATGGTGTGATATTGGGACACATTGTCTCAAAGAACGGTATATCCACCACGGATGATAGCAAGGTCAAGTTGATATTGGAGAGCTGCCACCACCCACTAATTACAAAGGTGTGCAAAGATTTATGGGCCACGTGGGGTATTACCGCCACTTCATAATTTTCTATGCTGAAATCGCCAAGCCATTGTACAAGCTACTCATTGTCTTTGAATTGACTAAGGAATGCCAGGAAGCATATGATCGACTGAAGCAGGCATTGGCTAGCACGCCAATTCTATGACCCCCCAATTGGGACCTCATATTTCATGTGCATATTGATGCGTCAAACTTTGCTATTGGATGTGTACTAGCCCAACCCGGTGAGTTCAAATTGGACTTCTAGTCTGCTTCGCTAGTCATCAATTAAATGATGCAGAGGTGAACTACACCACCATAGAGAGAGAAGGATTGGCCATGGTTTACGCTGTCAAGAAGTATCGACATTACCTATTGGCCAACAAATTCGTATTCTTCGTGGACCATCAAGCCATATTGTACTTCGTGAAGTAGCCTTGCACCACAGGAAGAATCACACGATGGTTGCTATTATTGTTGTTGGAATTCGACTTTATAGTTACGGTAAGAAAAGGGACACATCATGTGTTAGCCGATCATATGTCAAGAATTCCAAATGGGGAACCAGCAAACTGGTGTCGAAGATGATCTCCCTGATGCTTGTTTGTTCAAACTGGACATGGTACCCGAATGGAGCGAGGAGATATCTAATTATCTAGCTCATGGTTTTCCACAAGAAATACCCTTGAATAAAGATAAAATGTGGCGGCTTATCAAGCTTGCTGCACCTTATCAATTGATTGCGGGAGAACTATATAAGCTAGGTAAAGATAATGTGCTAAGGAGATGTGTGAGAGAAGATGAGTTCGTTTTTATGATATTAGATGAAGCTCATTTAGGGATAGCAGGCAAGCATTTTGCTAGAGAGATCACGGCTCGCAAGGTACTTCAAGCAGGATTATGGTGGCCTATGTTATTTAGAGATGCCATAGAATTTGTCAAGAGGTGCGAAGAATGTCAGTGTTTCGCTATCCCATAACAAAGGGACAAGATGCCGCCCACCCCTATTATTGTAAGACAATCTTTTAAAAAATGGGGAGTAGATTTTGTGGGACCTATTAGTCCCGCGCGGCACACCCATCACGAGCCCGATATGTGATCATCCGCGGACTATTTCACCAAATGGGCAGAAGCCAGAGCTTTGAAGTGAGATGATGCACAAACAACAACAAAATTCTTATATGAGAAAATTATCTCGAGGTTCCGCTGCCCATTAGAATTAGTTAGTGATTGCGGCTCACATTTTATTAATGAGGTGATCGATCATTTACTTTTACGAGATTCTTAGTGGTCCATCGAAAATCATCACCTTATTATCCACAAGGCTAATGGTCAAGCAGAGAGAACAAACAAAATTTTATGTACAATCTTGACAAAAACCTTGGAAGCAAGTCGAACGGACTGGGAACATAAGTTGACAGGAGTCCTATGGGCATATCGAACATCATATAAGGTACGACGAGATACACTCCTTTCTGTCTAGGTTATGGTGTTGAGGAAGTAATGCCTATGGAATACCTAGTTCCGAGCTTAAGGATTGCAGTGCAAGAACATCTAACAAAGAATGCATTAGCTGAAAGGCTAATTGACTTACGAGACTAGGCTAATAGTATCGCATGGACTCATGGTCGAGAAACTACGCAGGAAGCATTGGTTCGACAAAAATTTGAAACAAAAAGAACTAGAAACGGGGGACCTTGTCCTCATGTATGGTATAGGAAGCACCAGGAAAAAGAAACTCAAATACAGAGACCTAGGACCCTTCTGGGTGACTGAGATCACACCTCAAGGGTCGATTAGAATTGAGACAATTGATGGCATACAGATGGAGGGTTACGTTAATGGAAGCAAACTCAAAAAATATTATGGACCACTGACCCAAGAGATGCTCTTGCAAGAACATCTCTTAAAACAACAAAAACAACCCACAAAGGAAAAAAATCTAGCAAGCTCAAGAAGAGGCTAAGGGAAGGGAGGCCAAAGCTAAACAATTACTCCAGAAGAGGATGTTACACATCAACATGGCTTCCTTGACTCTCTCGGACGAAGAGGAACTGAACATTGAGCTAGCACGACTCAGGGTGGAACTCTCTATAGCTAAAGGCCATGCAATGAGCATTACACTAAAAGATAGAGGATTAAGTCATAATTTAATCTCATATGAGACATGGGAAGCCTTAGATAGACCACACCTTAAACCCAACACTGATGCACAAGTACGCAGTGTACACTTGATAACTACAAAGGCTGAGGGATTTTTAAGTGTTGGCATTTCCATCAGAAATAATTCCTTGGTTGGGAAAATATTTGAAAATGTTTGTCATGCCTGTAGGTTCCATGGAAGAGGAAATGATTCTAGGATGATCCTGGATCTCACCAGCAAATGCAATATCCAATGGGAGAAGAGGAAAGCGTTGTTGAACGAGGGCGATAAGGTCATGTTTGTCCATACCCTTATGGAGCTTGACAAACATAGGGAAACAGATCATGATTGACAAAAGAACGACACCGAGTATAGTAACATCAACTCATAAAACAGAACAAGCATCAGTCCCACAAAGCCTACACAAACAATACCCAAAGTCGTAGGGTACACAGAAGTGGGTGCCCAAGAGACAACTCAAAAACCAACCCCACAAGAAGGAGAAGAAGAATAATATGGGGTCAGTAAGAAAAATTCACAAAGGAATCAAAAGTCAGACTTGGCCTACACAAACAAATTGTTAGGACTCCAGACATACCAATATCCCACAAGGCTTTCATAAGCAATGGGTCTAAAAAGACTACGAGCGCAAGGATACTACCAAGGCAATACGACAGTGTGGGTACCCAAACCCCGCTTAGTGGCCACCATCACAAGCAATTCCGGTAACAAAGGAAAGAGTAGTAAAAGCATACATCATCAACTCCCACAACCAATGCTGAAACCGCACCAACATTGGTGTGGAGGAAGAAGACAACTCAACAAGATGGGTTGGGAATTGCCAAAGCAATGTTAGTAACCAATGCTGAAACTGCACCAACATTGGTGTGGAGGAAGAAGGCAACTCAACAAGATGCGTTGGGAATTGCCAAAGCAATGTTAGTAACCACTTCGATCACAAAGCTGAACAAGGACCTTAAAGGTAGAAACAAAGAAGTTCAGCAAAAAGGGACATGGATGAAAGCCCCCAACCACAAGACGACCTGGTAATAACATTATTCAATTGGGTGGAAGAATAAAAAACTCCCACACGGAGCTAAAACGCCTACAACAACACTTACATAGAAGTGCCAAGGTGTGACCTTGGTTTTCATGGCAATAAAAGATGAAGGTATCCATTGTTGCCCAATGGATACAAGGTAAATTGTGTATCATTCACTCATTTAATGCATGTTTGAATGACTAAGCATGAAGGGAAAAATAGAAGGTCCCAATCTTGCAGATTCATAATCCAAAAAAGTTCACGTCGTGAACTGATTCAAAAATTTTCATGCCATGAATTGGTTCAAAACGGTTCATGCCATGAGCCAACCCTAAAAATTTCACGTTGTGAACTAGTTCAAAAAATTTCACGCCATGAAATGGTCATTTCTCATGGGCCAATCGAAAGACACCACGTGGCTTTCTTCATTAAGGCAGCCGCCCTGTCCGACGGCTACATTATAAAATCAAAAATTCTTTCCTTTCTCATCATTTCGCATCGTGTGTCCATCGCTACACGCTTAGAGCTCCCATTTCCAATCATCGTGCATCGTCTTCCCCGGATTTTCCAACCATAATTGACAGTCACCGCCGCGATTAAGGTGGCTTGGTCCATTTCTCATTTCCTTTTCGTATTCTTTGTCCTTTTTTATTTTGATTTTGATGTTTATGTGCAATCAATATCTTCTCGTTAACAATCTTGTACATTAGTATCACCCCAATTCGGTGGTTATTCTAAATAATTCCTTGCGGTATCATCACTTGCATGCATCACCTCTTAAGATAACAAAAACATAAAAAACTATACAATAACAAAAATCTGCACCTTCATGATTCACTGAAGTTTCACGCGACTACACAAACTGCAATTTCATGAAATCACTATAGTTTCACGGAACCTCATGTCACGGAACCTCATTTCACAAAACCACATCTCATGGGATTTCATTTCACGGAACTCCCTTTCACATAACCACCTTTCACGGAACCTCAGTTCACGAAACCAACACGGGATTCCGTTTCACGGAACTCCCTTGCACGTAATCACCTTTCATGGGACTACACAAACCTGCAATTTTAGGAAACCACCTTTCACAGAACATCATTTCATGAAACTCACTCTCACGAGATTCCGTTTCACGGAACTCCCTTTCACGAAACCACCGTTCACAGAACTTTTCACGTAAACACCTTTCACAGAACTCCTTTTCACGTAAACACCTTTCACATAACTCCTTTTCACGTAACCACCTTTCACAAAACTTTAGTTCACGAAACCACTTCTCACGGGATTCTGTTTCACAGAACTCCTTTTCACATAACCACCTTTCATGGAACCATATCTCACAAGATTCCGTCTCACGGAACTCCCTTTCACGCAACCACTTTTCACAGAACCTCATTTCACAAAACCACCTTTCACACGGGACAACTTCTCATGATCTGCGGGTTCACGGGACTACTAAGCCCCTGCACCTTCATGCCACAACATTCACCTGTCAATTAACACACCTTCTTATTACTCCTACACTAACAGACTTCTCATCTCAACTAACCGGTGTACCATAAAAAAAAAGAGAGGAGAAATGGTACCTACCCCACCAGTCTGGAGACTAATGTAATTTTCATGTACAACTGTCGGCCTCGGAAACAAAAGCTGTAGAGACCCCAGCAGCCACCTAAGCTAGCGCTACAGGCTCCCCAGCAAGTCAGAAGAAGAAACCAGTGTAGGTACCCAAACTGAATTACTTGGGCCCATATGCCCAAGCCTTCCTTGGAGTCATCATCAGCACAAGGAAACCTTTACAGCCCATAGAAAGGTTGCACTACATTACCACAACCCAAAGTGCCTCCAAATCCTAGAAGAGGTAGAGGTCAAGGAGAAGCTAGAGAAAGTGGGCTTAGGGAGAATGGCACAAATACTTCCACAAGGAGCATCGACACAGAGCTCTGGGCTGAGTATATATCAAGACTTATGACAAAGGCACCAAACATGGCACCATCTCGAAGGCCGACGGCACAACAGAGCAGCTCCTAATCACAGAAGAACTCATTCGTGACGCTCTACAGCTCCCACCGGTAGTCAAAGTCAATGCCCATGCATTCAACAAAATGCGTCTGGATGCAATGCTAAAGAAGAGTTCTTATAACTCCAATGGGACAGAGTAGCTATGTCATTTTAATAGTGCAGGTCAAGCCAGTGGATCAATATAATAGGGTCCCGTTGAATAGGATCGCTAAGGTACATGAAGAGAAGGAGGAGGACTGGGCATATTATATTCATAGAGAGATGGAGAACTATCTAAAGGCCCACCAGTCCAAAACATGTAACCCGTACCTGCTAACCCAAGTCCTAAATCATGTGGCAAAAAGGCCTCTCCCCCGCCGAACCCAGTAGAGCAACTGCAACTACAACTGGCATTGCTGCCAGATCAACCACCACTAACAGCAGCGCAGCTGAAGAAATGCAAGAGGGCCAAGCTGTCCTAGTGGAGACCCAGGCCATTATGAAGGAGATAAGGAAAGGGAGAAAGAAGAAGGCAGATAAGAAAATGAGGGGCGTCATCCCAGACATAGCTGCAAAATCACAAAGACTTGAGGCTAAGGTGGCACAGGAAATCAGAAAATACCAGGAGGCATTGACAGAGCAAGAAGCCACAAATCAGCTAGGCCACTCAAGAGCAACCACAACAAGTTACTCCCCCGACGAGCCCGGCACAGCTGATTTTCATGAACCTGTCCCCACTTAAGGATTCAGCTTTGGCAGACATACCGACAGAGATAGAACCCAAACAAGCAATATCAATTCCAGTACAGGTTGAGGAGACACAAGGCATTGAGGCAACACAGCTCAAGTGCATGAACTAGCTGCCCCTCATACTGATAGAAGCAAAAGACCAAGAAGTGCAGAACCATCAAGCCCAAGCAAAAGAAGACGTTTCAAAGATGAGGAAAGAATACCCCAGCTGTCCTTCCTACAAAATGTTGACTATGAATCGTTCTTGCAGGAAACAATGGAAGGTTTGGATGAATTATTAAACCTGCCACATGCTGGACTCGAAGAAAGTGCAAGCACAAGTGCACCATGGGAGAAGGAGAAAAAAGTCACACATGCTCCATGATCATAACGCTGCCCTTTGGAAGCAAGTTAACGAGTCAAACATACAAGTGCGAACCTTAAAGGACCACTTGGCAGTAGTAGAGGCCATGCATCAGGATGTCATAATGAAAAGTTTGAAGGCCACGGAGGAGCAAGAGACCAGATACAAGGCATTGGAGAGCAATAATGTGGTCCTTAGCCAAACCATGGTACAAAGGATCAAAGAAAATATAGACCTCAAGGCAAAGTTAGAACAAGCTAAAGAGCAACTCCAGAAGGAGGTCACCCATACCCATGAGCTCACAGCCCTTCATGCCCAGCAAGTACAAGAACTCCAACACAATTCCATGGCCAAAGAAGAGGAGCTGTAAACGACATATCCAGCAGCTATCCTCCAATCTGAAAGCAGCAAAGGACAAAGCCACTCACTTATAGCAAGAGAGAGAACAATCAAACAAGACACATGCAGAGAAAGTAAGAGCACTTAACAACACCATTAGTGCCAGTTAAGTCAAAATGCAAAGGATAGTATTAGCACACCAAGAAGCAATGGCACAAATCACATAGCAGGCTGCTGCAAGACAATTAAAGCCTGGCTGCAAGGCTCCAAAGAATCACAGAAGATCAAGAAAGTGAAGCAACAGCCAGGCGTGCCCGAGGAAGCAACCCGGAGATTTGAGGAATTGGATGCTACAAGGATGGTTCGTGAAACTGCAATATCAAACCTCCTCAGTAACTATAAGCAAACAAAATGTGTGTTTATTGGGTATTCCCTTGAGCAAAAGGGATATAGATGTTATGATCCTGCTACACGAGAATTGAGGGTAAGCATGGATGTTGTACTTGATGAGATGAGTAGCTGGTATGCTGCTGAAAAAGATGATGTTAGGGCTTATGTAAGTGGAAATGTGGTTGCATAGAATGCAAGTCAGTAATAACAGTCATTGAGTGGACCAGGAGAGTCCTCATTCAACAGTTCCGTTGATAAACCATGGAGTGGTAGGCTGCGTCATAATACCAGTCCTAAAAATGTAGTTGCTGGTACATCACATAAAGGCAAAGAGAAAGTGGTTGAGCCCCTTGGTATGCCTAATATTTATGCAGGGCATTCTCTTGTTGATGGAGATTCTAGTGGCTTGGAGATGAGCCTTGATGAGGATCTTGGGATTCCAGCAATGAGGACGCCTGATGTGAAGAAGGCTATGGAAGATATGAATACAAAGTTACGAATATTGAAAGAGTCAAAAACCCTGTGCAGAGGTTGACTTAAGATGGTTATGTGGCACATCACTATGCTTATATGACAAAAGCTATGTAGGTTGTAGAATCCACATGTTTTGATGAGGCTATTGGAAATGTGTGTTAAGAGAAAGCTATGGATGAGGAGATGGATGCATTGTATGGAAATGAGACTTGAGATTTGGTGCCACTGCCTAAAGGCAAGAAAGCTATTGGCTGTAAGTGGGTGTATAAGGTGAAACATAACAATGATGGTAGCATAAGCAAGTACAAGGCTAGATTGGTAGCCAAAGGATATGCTCAAACACATGGGATTGATTATGAGGAGACATTTTCCCAGTTGTTGCAAAGATGGAAACTGTGAGAATTGTGATTGTGGTGGTTGCAGCTAAAGGCTGGTTTTTACATCAAATGGATGTAAAAAATGCATTCTTGCATGGTGACTTGCATTTTTGCATTGGTTTTTATATGGCAGATGCAAATCACTCTTTGTATGTGCGCAAGAGTGATAAGGGTATTGTGATCATCACCATATATGTAGATGATCTTATTGTTGGGGGTGACACCTTGGATGAGATTGAGCATGTGAAAAGTCTTCTCAAACGGAAGTTTGAGATGAAGGATTTGGGAGATCTGCGCTACTTTTTGGGAATTGAGGTCATTCGCACACCTGAGGGTATTTGGCTCTCACATAGACAGTATGCATTGGACATGTTGTCCAAGTATGGGATGGCTGATTGTAAGCCAATCTCGGTGTCATTAGATCAAAATGGCAAGCTTAGTGCAGATGCAGGTTATGTGTTGGAGGACCCACTATGTACAGGAAGATTGTGGGGAGTTTTATCTATGGCATGATCAGCAAGCCAGATTTGAGCTACACCGTTAGCTTAGAGAGCCAGTTTATGCAGGTTTTGCACAAACCACATCTTGATAATGTGCAATGCACACTTTGGTATTTGAGGACCAGTGTTGATTATGCATTGTTTTATGCAGCAAGTGTACCATTGGAGCTATATGGGTACACATATGCAGATTGGGCAGGTAGCATCTCAGACAGGAGATCTACCAGTGGATTTATGTTTTCATTGGGGAGTGCTGTTGTGACATGGAGTAGCAAGAAGCAGCCCACAGTTGCCTTGTCAAGCACAGAGGCAGAGTACATAGGAGCTGTGATGGCATCGTGTGAGGTAGCTTGGTTACGCAAGCTACTTGTTGATTTGGGGTTGCATGTGGAGAGAAAGGTTGTCATATATTGTGACAATCTTAGTAGTATACAGTTGGCTAGGAACCCAATTTTCCATGCACGGATGAAACACATTGAGGTACATTGCCACTTCATCAAGGAGACAGAGTCTTGGCAGGCGACATCGACTTAGCTTACGTCAACACAACACAGGATCAGGTTGCTGACATCTTCATGAAGGCCTTGGGAGCTGAGAAGCTCCACAGATTTCAAGATATGCTTGGAGTTCATGAGATGGAGTTGAGCTTGAGGGGGAGTGTTGAGATGTCAAGCTCAACATGAGTTGACACTCACGAGGCGTTTGCATGTCTGTTCGACATTTATATCACTAGCGAGTTCGGTAGCTGGCACACCGACATATTTTCACTAGAGATTCGACTAGACTACACCGACTAGTCCACATCTACTCACTCCTCTTAGCGTGTTCACATTATGGACCGCTTGTATATACTCTATTACGTGTGTTAGTCACTTTTCTTCTTTATAGACCTATTTTGTTGTGTGAAGACAAAGAAGAATTTTCAGCCTCTCACCTTGTGTGCTCTCTTCTACCGTTTGTGTGAGTGTGTGTGTGTGCTTGCAAGAGCTCAAACTCTCTTCTCCCCCACATCTTTTCAAACCTCATGGATTTGTTGAGAAGGGGAAGGAATCTAAAGCATGCAAGTTAAGAAAAGCTTTATATAGCCTTAAGCAAGCTCTCCCATAGCATGGTATGAGAAGATAAATGCATACTTGGTGTTGTAAGTGGTTTTTGCAACAGTCCAATTGAGAGTACCCTTTATGTAAAGAATGTAAAGAGGAGTAAAGATTGCTTCCTAGTCATCATTTTATAGGTTGATGACATGCTACTCATAAGCCCCAACCTTCAAGGCTAAATTACATGTGTCATTTGAGATGACAGATTTGGGCTCGTTGCATTAATATTTAGGCATACAGTTTATGCAACGTGATGATGGTATTGTAATGTTGCAATTAAAGTATATATGAAGGCTGCTTACTGAGTTTGGTCTTGAAGACTGTAAGCCTAGAGACAAGTGCTAGGCTTAATCTCTAGGATATAAGTGAACTATTTGATACATCACTTTATCAGCAGAGAAGCCATTTGGGTGCCTCATCTATCTATGTAATACGAGGCTATATATTCAGTCTAGGGTCTCCCAGTTGAGAAAGTTTATGCATAGTCCTAGAATTAGGCATTGGTCAGACTACCAAGTCAGATACTTATAGGGCACTCAGTTCCTTAGCTTATTCTATGCTAAAGGGGGTGATGTTCAGCTACATGCTTTCAGTGATTCCAAGATTGGGATAGATGTTATGACACGTGAGTGTCTAGTAGTGGCTTTTGCTTTCACCTTGGTGATTCATGTATATCATGGCTCGTAAGAGGCATCCGACAATGGCCACTTCGAGCTGTGAAGCTGAGTACAAGGTAACTTTTAGCGACTCTAGAGTGTGTATAGCTCATACGCCTTTTGGCAAGTTCTAGTGTTATGAACAACAGACCCCCATCTCCATGACAGCCAGAGTGCATTAGTTGTTGTGAGGAGGAACCCATTATTTTATGCTTGCATAAAGTGCATTGAGGTACATTATCATTATGTGATTAAAGGAGAGATTAGCTTACACAACAATGTGGCATATATGTTCACGAAGGCTCTCTCACGAGAGAAGTTTGAAGCTTTTCACACAGCTTTGGGCTTATTTTACCATTTGGGGATTGATCAACCACATGATCCTTGTACATGTTCACAGCATCACTACGGGGGGGATTTGTAGCACTTATATGATAGTGATGTGTGGATGTAGGCTAATATGGCCCGACATACTTTTTTTTCTCTTTAGCAGGTTTTTTCCCCTGAACATATGTACACACTCTTATGATTGTGTAAGTAACCATATCATATTGCTTCACTTGTACTTCACTCATTCTTATCAATCTACTTTAAGTGTTATGTTTCCATTTATCTCTCCTTATATGCTGCATCTATGTGTGTGTGTTGCTTGCTTGATCTCCACTCTAATAGAAATTAATTAAATATGCTATAAATAATTCTTATTGTTTAATTTTATTAAAAATGATTCTTTTATTTCTTTAAAAAAAATTAAGGTTATTTTTTATTTTTTTCTTCCTCTTCCTAACCTCAATGTGCAAGGGCCTACACATATGCACATGTGCATATAGGAACACCCCAACTTAATCTTTGCACATGATGATACCTTGACTCTTAATATTAAATTTTACTTTTTGTTTTCTCAATTTCTAAATATTATAATTTTCTCATTAAAAAGGCTCATCTTATTTGAAATCTCATATTCTCTCACTAGAAATATACATCCAAAATTTAATATCTCAACTACACTAGGATAAGGGAAGAGGAATCTTACATTTTCAAAGTAGTATGTATACTAGCCTAAACATTGACTTATGCTACTTAAGAAGTAACAAAAAAACAAAAATACAAGCGAAGTACCTAAGAATCCATGTTTGTGACACCTTTATATTTTTGAGTAGTATAGATAATATAAATATGGAAAGCAAGCAACATTTACTTATATGGTTTACAAGGTGTAAATTTTTAGCATAATCTCAATAGCTGCACAACAACCTTTGCTTAATTGATGCACCTCATAGATGTGAAGAGGTTTTTAAGTCTTAAAAAATATACTAAGGTTTAAAAATGAATGAACCATAAGTTAATACTTTTAGAGTCCTTTCACAATTTACAAGAATATCCTTTTTTAAAGTAAAGAAAAGAGCCAATGACTACAAATGCACTTTATTGGTTCTAAGGTTTACAAAAACCTTCAAATAAAAAATGTTTTCAAAGTATTGAACCCACCTAGAGTGGTTAAAAAAAACCTTCACTTGGAACATAAAAGGGTTAAAAATGAGATAAGAGCCAAAGTCTTAAGGACTTAGAATTGAGAAATGTGTGTGTGCCCTTGTATAGCCCATCTTAGTCCAAAAGAATCCAACATAAAATACAAAAGGAGCCTATAAAAGCCAAAGATGAATGAGCCATAAGATCCCACAAGGTAACAAAGATGGGTGCCTAAGAACGTACTAACATGCACAAGGGTATCATGATGATGATAATACCATAATATTAGTAGCCAAATGAAAGCAGAAGAATAGTTTCCTAGCAACAACTAGTGCTCGAAAGTCTACACAAATTCCCCAACGGATATGGCAAACCAAAGGCAAAAAGCGAGCATACCATAAGAAACTTCTCCTAAAATCGAGAAGACAATGAATTTATGTTATGTTTTTTAAAAACTTAATTTGGTTAATCCTCTTAAGATAAGATTAATGATGCCCATTTTAAATCGTGAATGCATATGTACCCATGGACTCCATGTTTACACATTGTGTCAACTGTAAGAGGGGAGTCAAAACATGTGCGACAAATTGTGCACATCAATTGGGTTTGCTTAGGTATGCAATCATGCAGGTAAGTGATGTTACTCCATAGCAACATAATGGGGCATTCTCGGACACCTCAAATTTTGGCTAAGGGTGATGCTTTTGACTGGAAGCCTACAGTATCCCATTGAACGTCTACCATAAAGTTCACAAGCAACACCAAATGTGTGCCTCAAAAATTATAAAAAAGCAACTACACCACTTCTCAACATGAATGATGGCTTAGGCAAAATGGCACATCTGGGTTCAATTCTTGGACAAAACCCCTTTTTTTTTGTGAGGTGTCTCTGACAATGACGCGCCTTCTGAGGCCAAAAGCCTTTCTTGGTTGAAGGTGGGTTCAAAGAACTTGGGCAGCCATGTGGCTTGGACAACCAGCCTAAGGTTGAAGTCTTACAAAATGAGTGCCTTACGATATTAATACCCTTTCAAGTTTTCAGCTGCCATGATTCGTGTTTAGATATATCCATGGAGGCTATGTGCAGCATGGAGGCTATGTGCAGCACGGCGCATTCAACGGCTTCTTCTGCACACACACACGTCTGTTTGAAGATGGAAGATTTCTCCGAGAAGCGCTCCAGAGAAAAGCTCCTTTGCCGATTGCACAGAGGCGTTTCCCTTTCAGAAGGTAGACTGCTCCATGCCTCATTAATCAGGTGCGGTTTCCAGCTTGACAAATTCTTTGGAAATCTCCTCATCAGCATGTATGGAAAATGCAACTCTACCATCGATGCTAGCCTTGTTTTCAACATCATGTGTCAACGAGATGTGGTATCATGGACTGCCATGATTGAGGCCCATAGCCGTGCATGTGATTTCTTAAAAGCCATCCATACCTACCATGACATGCAAAAGGCATGTGTTGATTCAAATAGAATAACCCTCATCAGTGCCCTTAGTGCATGTGCAGGAGCAAGGGCGCTGGATGAGGGAAAACTCGTCCATGCTAGTATCATGAATGATGGATATGAAGATGATCTTGTGATCGGGACTGCTCTTGTCAACATGTACGGTAAGTGTGGTGCGATGGAAACTGCATATTCTGTGTTCCATGGAATGCCGCGACGCAATGCTGTTACTTGGAATGCTTTGATTACTGGGTACACTGAGGCAGGGTGCAATGAGGAGGCCATTCAACTTTATGAAGATATGGAGCTGGAAGGTGTAAAGCCCACCAGGGCCACATTTCTTGGCATTTTAACTACTTGTGCCAACTTGGGTGCTCTTTCAAAGGGCAAAAAAATCCACACATGCATACTTGAGGATGGACTTGAGGCAGATTGCTTGATTGAAACCGCCCTCGTGTCCATGTACGGAAATTGTAGGGCTTTGAATGAGGCTCAGTTTGTGTTTGACAGAATGGAAGAGTGTACTGTGGTCTCATGGACGGCGATGGTGGTAGCTTATACCCAGCAAGGGCATAATCATGAGGCCCTGAAAACATTTGAGGAAATGCAGCTTGATGGATTTAATGCAGATGAGGTCACCTTAGCTAGTGTTTTAAGTGCATGTGCCGGTTTACAAGCCCTGGCAGAGGGTGAGTTGATTCATGCATGCATTATACATGATGGTTATGAGACATTCGTTGTTGTGGCAAATGCTCTTGTGGCCATGTACGGTAAGTGTGGGGCTTTGGAGGATGCATGTTCAGTATTCGACAGCCTGCGAGATCGCACCATTGTCTCTTGGAATACCATGATTGATGTGTATGTCAAGCATGGGTATGACAAGAAAGCGTTTTCACTATACCTAAAAATGGTGCAGGAAGGTGTTCAGCCAGACACCCTCACCTATACAATAGTTATAAGTGCATGTGCCTGCATGACCAACTTTTGCAACGGGCAGGACATTCACTGTTGTGTTGTCGAGGCAGGATACGAGTCAGATAGGATGGTGGGAAACGCTTTGGTCAACATGTACGGCAAATGTGGGGCCTTAGAGGATGCTCACTCTATGTTTTACAAAATGTTCCTTTGTGATGTGGTTACTTGGACAGCCATCATAACTGCGTATGCACAACAGGGGTATGGTAAGGTGGCCTTCCAACTTTTCGGACAGATGCAACAGCAGGGTGTGAAACCAAATGGGGTCACCTTTGTTTCTGTACTCTCTGCGTGCAGTCACATGGGTCTCATAGATGAGGGCTGTTTCTGCTTTATGTCCATGTATCAAAATCATGGTATTACACCAATGTTAGAGCACTATGTGTGCATGATCGACCTCCTTGGAAGGGCTGGATGTTTAGATGAGGCAGAGGAAGTCATATATGAGATGTCATTGGGGCCTCATCTCTATTCATGGTCCGCACTACTCAGTGCTTGCAAAATTCATTGGGACGCAGGCAGAGGAGAACGGGCTGCAAAGAACATAAGGAACTTGGACCCTCTAGATGCTTCACCATACATTCTAATGTCAGACCTGTACGTTGCCTACTCTCTTATAGGGGACATTGGGTGGTGGTCATTCTAATGTGTAAAACGTAACAGCTGGAAAATTCTCATGCACCCTAATGCCGCCTACGTTTACCCTGCATGTCCTACATGGGACAGTTGCTGTTGTGGATGCAGCGACCTATATTGCACCATTATAAGCATGTGCATGCAAGCCATGACTGTCAAGCTGGAGGAGTCCACTGGTACTTAATGGCAGAAAAAACATGAGTGGGATAGCTGCCTTGAAGATTTTTCACAGTTCACAAACATGTGCGTGCACGTGTGTGTCTGCGTGCTTGTGCACACACAACCTTTACCGTCCAAGCCTTGACACTGGAGAAATTCAGGTGGTCCTGCATATAGGGGTAAGTCAGGTTTGGGCCCTAGGCTGTTGTGGCACATCCACTACGAGCAGAAGAAGAGAGCCAGATCCAGTCCTGTAGATTTGACAGAGGTTGGGCATAGAGTGTTTCAAATCAGCAAGGGCAAGTCGCGAGGAATTTTCCCACTCAAGACGGAGGGAACGGTAAGATAGGTGGTGACACGGAGTGCCTACAAGAGCCAAAAGTTGGTTGAGGTCCATGAGTTTAGCTTGCCTTTTGTAGGCAGAAAGCTTAGAAAAGTCAGCCTACAGATCTATAATATCATAAATGAGGACCTGCTAAAGCAGGGTGCTGTCAGACAACGGCGATTGCAACAAAGGAGGTAATGCTTAAATCTGGGCTGGTTGTCAAGTTGTGTATTCTTTCCTGTTGCACAAGTCTTGCTGCGCAATTTCTTTTTCAAAATTCTACATTAGTGAATCAGTCTGCTATCAAAGCCTTAAACTAAGCTAGGGTTCACTTTATCACAATCTTGTTTCAGCACTTGATAGCTGATTTCGTTTGATGATGACAGGTTTCCCTGCAAGGGCAGTAAGCAGTTGGTGAGTAAAATTGTCATACAATCAAGATGTTGGTATTTTGTTTATCACATTGCTTTGGGAAGCAGACAGGTAATCTCTCTCTCTCTCTCTCTCTCTCTCTCTCTCTCTTTGCTCTACTCCCTCTGCTAGGTGCACCTCCCAATGACCGTCCATGCCAGTTTACTCCCAGCCCGGCTCCCAGTTCGTGCAGCTGCAGTGCAGGTCCTGCTCCACTATCATCGTTGCCAGCCAGCGCTCCACTCAATAGCAGCCCTGGCTCCTCCCAGCCCCTGCTCCACCGTCATGCCAGCCAGCTGAAGTCTGAGAGGTAATGGGGCTCATCACAGACAAGAGAAGCATGGACCGTTATCTGGAGAACCAGAAAAGCTCCACACCACGACTTCCGTTGATTATTGACCAGTAGTTCAAAATCCAGCCAGCTCATCTCCAACCACAAAAACAAAGGTACATTATCTACACTAGTCAAGAAGGGGTTCACACCCTTTCTAATATCCTGAAGTTGTCCTTTGTGAGCATTTTAGCATCACAATGAAGACCTCCGATCACCCGACAAAATGAATGGTCATTTACATGCTTGAACAACTCGACATATATATCCATATATACATATATGTAATCACAAAAATTACATTATCTACACTTGTCAAGAAGGGGTTCATACCACATCCTGAAGTAGTCCTTTGTGAGTGCTTTAGCATCACCAAGGCAGCCTCCGATTACCTGTCAAAATGAATGGTCATTTACATGCTTGAACAACTCGATACACACACACACACATACATACATACATATGCATGCATGTATGTATGTGTGTGTGTGTGTGTGTGTGTCTGTTGTATGTATAGTTTCACAAAAAAGAAAAAAGTATATTGTATGTATATGTCCATGTACATGCACACTACACACACACACATATTATATATACATATATATTATACATACATATATATTACATATATACATATACATATATTATACATATAATATATATTACATATATATTACATATATACATATACATATATAAATATATATGTGTGTGTGTGTGCGCATACATATACATATATATATGTGTGTGTGCGTGCGTGCGCACGCGCACGCACACACACACACACACACACACACACACACACACACACACACACACACCATAGTCCTCTTATCCTTCAAAACATAAGTGTAGATTCAATGTGATTGTTGGTAATTCCCTTTGACAAATAGTATATGTACATTTTTTAAATCGAAGCACTTGGTGCTCTGTTGAGTTGGATGCATACTTTACCTTCTTAACCCAAAATCTTAAATCTAGGTGCTTGCTCCACTTGTACTTCTTTATTGAGATTGCCATTCAAAAAAGTCATCTCAACATCCATTTGATACACTTTTCATCAATGACAAGATGCAATGCATACTAGTTTTCATATGCTTCTTATCTTGGCCATGAGTATATTTTTTCATAATCAATGCGTTGTTCTTGTGAATAACCCTTTGATACAAGAGATATTTTATGCTTATCCATTGTACCATTTACATGATACCTAGTATTAAATATCCATTTTGTTTCCATAATGTTCTTGTATTGAAGTGCATATAGTAATTTCCAAGTATAAATTTAATTATTGAGATAATTTTCATTTTTGCATTACATGTTCTAATTGAGCATTTATCTTTACTTGCTAATGTGTGCAAGGCTTAGTATCATACATAATGTTGTTCATTAATATATAAATAATATCACCCATGATTAGTTTGGTTGCTTCTATTCTACCATGAAGAGATTAATTTGATTTTATCTCCTTAAGTATTTTAACAAGCCATTTGGGATGACTTTGATAGGTGTAGCGTCACCCTCCAAAGTAAAGCAAACAAAAGGGGCTTGAAGAGCATGGCCAAGGGTTGTGCTTCTATTTTCATACTTGATATGAAGATATGGATTGCTTTATTGGGCTAAAATGAGTAAGAGGATGATCATTCTCCATAGATGTATCGAAATCTTTAAGACCTTTCACTATGGAAATATATGTAGCCTACCTAGTATCCTCTTCACAAGATTACACTTGACTTGTGAGTGATGATCTTCCTACTATTGGGATTAAGGGTCTCTAGCTATTATTTTAATGACTGATTAAAAAAAATGTGTTTTACTCCTTTATCCTCATTTGTAGAGGCACAAAGACATGCAACTAAATCAAAGACTCATACGTGGTTCAATTTCAACTGTGTATAACACTTTTAATTCCTACAAATCCTCTATTGGGAAAAATGTCAAGCCATGAGTTGTTGTAATTAATACCTCAATCTCAACTATGTTTTGCTTTAAGCATGTAATGAACAATCTCAAGCAAAGGAAAATTCTTTTTCTTTGCTACTTCATTTTGTTGTGGAGCAACTAGAATCAAGTATTGATGCTTGATTACATGGACCTTGCAATACTCTTTAAATTCATGAGGCATACTCACCTGCTTTATCACTTCTCAATGCTTTTAACTTAGAACGAGCTTGAAAGACTAAAATACTAAGGGAGTGGTGACAGACAGTAGAAGAGGAGGAAGAGATCTGAGAGGAATTCATATTAATCTAGCTCAACTGGCTATATTAATACATAAATATTAAGGAGATATTGATATCATAAGTATTTTCATATGGATGGGAAGGACTTGGCAAGAAAAACTCTCCTAATTCTTCTCAAGAGACCCAAGCTACTAATCCAACTTCCAAAGAACAACTGATTGCTTGAAGTGTCAGTTAATGAACTTAGTTCAACATTGTTGAAAAAATAGGACCAATGTTAAAATTGGTGATGCTAGGGATAATGTGGAGTATGCTCATTTGTATCCTCACTAAGACAATGTGGTGTATAATTCTATGCCAAAATCTCACAACCATTTAATGTACTTGATTGGGAAAAAGTCTAGCATTGTATTATATTCATTGCATTCAATGGGGTAACAATGATACCGATCTATGTCATTATTCTAGAGTGTCAAATGTTATACTAACAAAGACTACCACATGATACCAATCTATGTTGTTATTCTAGAGTGTCAAATGTTATACTAACAATGTGCCACTTGCTCTACTTGAACCACTAGAACTAGCTACAATAGTAAACAAAGCTTCGACACCACCGCGACGACGACTGGTGCAGTGAATAAACAAGTGAGTATGTAGGACACCAAAAGTATGTAGGACCACATAGAGTTGTGGAATATCCAATGAAAAATTCTTTGAATGCACAAGTGGTAGTCTTGATGGCATGACTGTGGCAAGGAAGAAAGTAGGAGAAATCGCCTAAAATGGATAGATTGCTAAGCTAATGAGGAGAAGAAGAGTAAAGAAAGTGGGAAAAGGAAAGGACAATGTCCTTGTCCAAACTAGATCAGATAAAAACACAATTACCACTTCTTCAATTGCTACTCCTAAAAAAGACCCACTGTTAGAACAAGCTAAGTAGACTTTAGTAAAGGCTAAGCTAGTGATAACTCCAAAAGAAGCTACATCTAAGGCGCTTCAAAAGGAGCAGGAGACTTGTCAGACTCCTACCCCTAAATAATTCTATAAATCTATAGTGTAAAACTAATCTAAGGGTAGAGTGTCCTACTCGGAGTTTCATGTATAAATCTATAGTGGAAAACTAATCAAAAGAAGCTTCATCTAAGGCTTCAAAAGGAGTAGGAGACTTTTGACACCCCTACCCCTTAATAATTCTATAAATCTATATTCGAAAACTAATCTAAGGGTAGAGTGTCCTACTTGATGTCTCATGTATTAATATCCTGAACGATCGGCTATCCAACAACTTTCATGTATAGCCGAACTAGAATAATCTTTATGTAACGAATTGAATACGATTCCTCCAAATAAGTATTCCCTTAATAATTCTGACAAGTAGGACCGATCGGCAACTCCCTAAGGCTTAACACGATGGTTTAACTCCTTGCATAAAATCAAAATTTGATGAGTAACACTTTTGGAATAAAAATAAATTGTATCTTTTTATGCATAAAATCAAAATTTGATGAGAATAACACTTTTGGAATAAAAATAAATTCTTTATGCATCTTTCTATGCATGAAATTAAAATTTGATAAAAATAACACTATTGGAATAAAAATAAATTTCTTTATGCATAAAAATAAATTCTTTATGCATCTTTCTATGCATAAAATCAAAATTGATGAGAATAACTCTTTTGAAATAAAAATAAATTTCTTTATGCATCTTTCTATATGCATAAAATCAAAATTAATGAGAATAACACTTTTGAAATAAAAATAATTTTCTTTATGTATCTTTCTATGCATAAAATCAAAATTAATGAGAATAACTCTTTTGAAATAAAAATAAATTTCTTTATGCATCTTTCTATGCATAAAATCAAAATTGATGAAAATAACTCTTTTGAAATAAAAATAAATTTCTTTATGCATCTTTCTATTATGCATAAAATCAAAACTGATGAGAATAACTCTTTTGGAATAAAAAAATTCTTTATGCATCTTTTATGCATAAAATCAAAATTTGATAAGAATAACACTTTTGGAATAAAAATAAATTTCTTTATGCATCTTTCTATGCATAAAATCAAAATTTGATGCGAATAACACTTTTGGAATAAAAATAAATTTCTTTATGCATCTTTCTATGCATAAAATCAAAATTGATGAGAATAATACTTTTGGAATAAAAATAAATTCTTTATGCATCTTTTTACGCATAAAATCAAAATTTGATGAAAGTAACGCTTTTATAATAAAATTTTTTTAATGCATCTATTTATGCATAAATTTAATTTTAATGAAAGTAACACTTTTATAATAAAAAAATTCTTTTATACATCTATTTATGCATAAAAATCAATTTTGATGAAAGTAATACTTTTATAATCAAAATATTTTCAATATGCATTCTTCTATGCATAGACATTAATTTTAATGAAAATAACACTTTTATTATAAAAATATTTTTAATATGTATTTTTCTATGCATAGAATAAAAAAAATACTTTTAGAATACACAAGCGGTGGGGATTACTCTTTTTAAATAATAAAAGATAAAACTTATTTTATAAAATTTAAGAAAATTTTGCTATAACCTCCTTTGTATGGCTGATAATTTTTTATTTATTTTTCATTCTCAAGTTACTTAGAAATTATCCCAAATGGTTTAAAGCATTCTAAACTAATTAAATTTCACTTTTTAAAGAGAAACAATATAAAAAGTCTAATTCTAACAGTTTGATTACACATCTAGGATAAAGAAATGCTGAATTCAAGAATGAAGAGAGGGGGAAAGCCTTTCCAACAAGGCATAGCACTATTTTTCATTTTAAAGAAAATAAAAATTAAAAAAATCATTAAATAGAATTAAAAAAAAGTAAGATTTCTAGCTTACATGAATTTTTGTGAGCTTTTCTTTGGCTTGATGGTTTGAGGGATCTACTCTTGTTTGCAACAAGAGTTGGCCACCAATTCTTTTGAAGAGAAAATGATCAAAAACTAATAAATTATCAATAAATTCACTGTTTTTGACTCTGGAGAGGAGTAGAGTAACAACCATTTACAAAGAAAGAGGCTTCATTTATAGGAAAAAGTAAGTCTCTAACCAAGCAAACTGATTCAAGAATTTTTCAGATCAGTTTGGTCAATTTTTGACCATTTTTAGGTCAGTTTAGCTTACTTTTTAGATCTAGTTAAAGCAAGAGAGAGGAGAGATAAAAATATCTCATTATTTGTGAGTTTAAAACTCAACCACACATGTAAAATAGATGCCTCCTTCATGAGAAAAATTCCCTCACACTGAGATGTCAAAAATGCATCATTTCTTCTAAATATCTCTTCTTTTTTAACTAATAACCTTGTCCTTAGTCAACTCTTCATCTTATGTGAGCATTTACTCATTTTTGGGAGGATTCTCTTTTATTCTTCAGTTTATCTCCTTCTTACATTTAGATTAATCTAATTAGTCCAAAAGAACCTTAATTCAAAATTTTTTAAAAATCTGGATCCTTAAGCTAAGGTCCTTTTTACCTGATTTCAATTTATTCCAATTGCACATTAGAAATTTCTTTTTGAATATCTGTTTCAAGAAAATCCATTTTAAACACTAAGAAGATTTTTATATCCAAAAATATCTTAATTTTGAATCACCTCCCTCTAAATATTTTCTCTCTAAACCAATACAGGATAAAACAGGATCTTTCTTTTATTTCGGAGAGGAAAATAATTATAAGATCAGAAAGAGAGATTCTTACACTTGCATACCTCAAAAGCCGGAGAGAGGAATCTTATATCTAGGCTAATGAGACTAGCTACTTTCTTTCATTGGTATTAAAGCCTTGCTTTGGTCTACTCTTTTTCAAATTTCTTGAGCTTTTCATTGATTTGGCTAAAACCCTAATTTTCATGGTTTCTCCTTCATATTTTCTCCAAATTGTTGGGGTGTTATGTTGAGTGGAGAGAGTTTGATCATAATGTGATTGTATTTTTCAATTTTTGTTCGACTTGGTCCTTGATCCAAATTTTCTAAAAATCCTTGAAAATTTTTTATTTTCTTAAATTAAAAATTTCCATGTGTCTACCTTGATTAATATGGAGTTGTGAAAAATATACTTGGGAATCACTTCTTATTAAGGAAAATAGACATGCTTTGAATATGGATGACTGAATTTCTTTAAAAAAAATATATATAATTTAAAAAAAAAACATGACTATGGTAATAATCTAGACTTTAGTATAGAACAAGATTATTGAAGTTTTCAACAAATCTTGATAAATTTTAACTTCATTTCATGTTTCTTGAATATTGTGTAACTAAGGCTTGCTCAACAAGAAACAAATTGAAAGATAGAGATGCTTTGTAAAAGATTAAGAGCAATGAATTGCAAAAAACAACAAAGAAATGATACAGATCTTGAGCAAGAAAGTGTGTAAAAACTATAAAATCTTTTTAGATTAGTATAAAACAGATCTTATCATAGATTAGTATTAATCTTTCAAATATTAATGTTTTCATGCAAAAGTGTACAAGCTTTACAATTTTAAGTGTAGAAACTAAAAAAAAGGATAGTTAAGATAATGTGTTTGCAAGTATGGCCCTATTGGGAATTGAATCCACTCCACTACTCCACTGGTGTGAGCTAATGTGCTCCATACAACAGAGGATTCTCCTAACTTGCATACAAGGTTTATTGAGTGCGAAGATCTCTAAGCAGTAGTGCAAAGTTGGTTGAGAAGACAAACAGTTTACAGTTTGAATCTTAGTATCATAAAGCCTTGAGTTTCCAACTCTCAGAACATTGTGCACAAGACGAGACTGGGCATTTGGAGTGAGATAAGTTCAAGCTTATAGACTAGAGTTGTGGTGTAAGGCTTCATCACCTTGGTCATTCACGGCTCAGCATAGCTAGCAAGTTCATGGCATCAAGCTTAAGTTGGTCACCAACGACACTTGATGTTAACATAATTTAAATCTACAAAGTTTTGTGTTGAATGAGAAATTCTTACACAAGGTTCATGACATCAAAGCTTTCATGGAATTTGCAAGGGAAACAAGACACATATTATCTCTCTACTTTCTCTACCATTACAAAGCTTATATGAGAATCTACAACACACAGCATCTCTCCATAGGGATGCACACACGCATCATTCTAGGCCTTTTAAGGAGAAAAACCCATCCAGAATGCAGGCCGGAGCCAAACGCAGAGGTAACCTCTGAGACTTGTAGCCCATTGGAGTGTGGATGTGGTAAAGGATGCTAAGGATGGTGACAAAACTGCCAGGCTTGACGACATTTTTGAGAACCCAGATGAGGCGAAAGTCAGAAGGGCCCTTGGTGGCAATCAAGGGGGGGTAGCAGAGCCGGGAAAGCACTGTAGAAGACAGAATGAACTGTGCAATTCATTTACAGCAAAATAGTAGATGATAATGGTGCCTTCAACAGTAGCTTCAGAATCGACAAATTCATTGCCTCACCCTGAGGCTCAGCCACTTTCATGTAGTTTGTCCCCAGCATTGTAAAAAACAGCAAGAAGGCTCTAGGCGAGCTCAGTTTCACCAGTCGCCATGGATGGATGGGTGGTACAATCCAAGCTGGGTAAGCATCATTGAGCTAACTGAAGCTCTCAACAGAAGGAAGAAGATTTTGGTTGCCAACGTATGAAGCAGGCAAAGTGACAGAGGAAAAAACTGTCTGTGTGAGGAAGGTAGGGTTTTTAAGGTTTAGGTTTTCTTTCTCTTAACCTTTTCACACTTTCCCATCTTTCACACCATTCCCACTTTGTCCAACCCATTCCTTTGGCCCATACTCCAACTATCCACACTTCTTCTCCAACCTCTTTACCCTTTCATATTCTTTTGAGGTTTTGGACTGCTTCACACACACACACACAAACCATTTGGTTTATTGGGGAGTCGTCACACAATTTCATGTTTTTATTAGTCCTTATTCACATGAATCAGTGCATTGTGAGCCTTACTCACATGCCTTGGTCTTCATTGATGATTTTTCACACGGGTGAGGTGTGATTCATACACTTAGTATTTGTGGAGTGTGTTCACACGTTTTTGGGTTTGTTGGGATTTGTTCATATACTTTTACGCATTGTGAGACTTGTTCACACACGAGTACATTTGTGTGAGGTTTTCACATGCTTAGGGCTTTTATGGGGCATGTTCACGTGCATTAGCATATTGTGGGCGTTATTCACACATTTAGGTGTATAGTGTTCTTTTCACACACATTGGTGCTTAGTTTGGGTGCATTCACACATGGTGTGAGTTTATTGTGCATTGTAGCCCTTGTTTACATCCAAAAATATTCAAAATCTGAATAACCTCTCTTTAGAATATTTTCTCTCTCTAAGCCACAACAGGTAGAAACAAGATCTTTTATATTTCTGAAGAGGGATTTGATTACAGGGGAAGATACTGGACATCCTGAGAGGCTGGGGAGGAATCTTACATTCTACCCAACTTAAAAAATGCGAGATGTCCTCATCTCGCAAAACTAGAGGAGATTTCTTTTCCTTAAGATCCAACTGATTCTCGGTTCCTTATAGTTTGGAGAACCCAACAGAATCCTAGGATAAAGATCTCTTATATAAAACTCATCATCAGATAATAATTCACTCAGATCGTAACATTCAATCCTTATCACAATCATGGTCCATTAGACCGAGATTTCTATCTGAACAGTCCGCCATGGAAATTTTTAATTTTACAGAGTTTTTATTTGACACCCCTTAACTTGATCCATTGGGTCAAGTGTTAACAGCAGAATCTGCCAGCACAATCTATAATCTCATAGTGATTTGCTGAAGTCATTAACGTCATTCCAGCTATACGAACATTATCATAGGGGCTCGTCCCATTCATCCTTATTGTGGTTTTGCTTAGTTATTACAATTCAGCCAGAATTCAAAAATCTTCATTTTTCAATCAAAATCCAAATCAACTCATCAGTTCTCAATCAAAATTTAAAATCATATTAACCACATTCGAATTTATCATCTAGATAGTATTAATGCTTACAATTTCAAGTCTTAGATCTACATTGTATATACTGCCAGTAAAGAGCTACAGTTACACCCTCGGTATATACGGGTAGTCACGGTCCTTGAACCTATAAGGTAAAACCATCATGTCTAGGCCTCAAGCAATTCAGGGATTTCATACAACTGCGGTACTTCCATCTGAAGACCCAATTATCAATTTATGAATTTTAGTTTGAATATTAATTTGTATGAATTTTATCACACAATTACAACCTTTTATTGCTTCTTCGTAAATTTTTGATATTTTTGGCTTCTCAGTTGATCCTCATTAGCCAAATTTGCTCTGATACCAGCTGTAATATTTAACCCATTTGTGCAACGAATTTGGGGGTGCTAGCAGAGCGGAAGTAGCACCCCACACTCGGGGCCTCGCCCACACGGATATCTAGACAAGAGACTAATCCATCGGTTCTTCCAAAACCGAACTCGAAAAAACTTCCCTTGCCCGGAAAGCACGGGCGATTCCTCCAGGATAACTTTTCTCTAACGTAGTCAAAAGCCTGAACTAATTGAACTGATATGACCGAACCTGTAAGTCCCATAATGAGATCAGAAAAAGATTGTACTTGGATCATAGAGACCAACACTTTTTTCCTCATTGAGAGGCACAGTCGTTGATTCTTTTCCATAGAACAATTTTTATCTAGGATTTACCTCATCTATCGTACTATACAGAAATTGAGTCTCGATTTATGGATCCATCAGTCCAGCCTAACCCCATCCAGTCCCATGGGTTAGCCAACCACCCAACCATTGTAGTGATGGGATCCAATTAGGAATTTGGTTAGGTTTTGTCTCAGGTACCAGGGAAAAGAGTTCGCAGGCCTTCTAGTCGGATATTCATGCAAACATAAAACTAGTCACACCACTTACACCGGATATTTATGCAACAATTGTAGTGATGGGATCCAATTAGGAATTTGGTTAGGTTTTGTCCCGCCCAATATGAACTTGCCTTTTTCACAGATTCAACAATATTTAAAACAATCATTTAATGAAACCATAGTGTTACTGATCATAATCCTCTAATTCCAACAATTATCCCCAATTGGTTTTAAGCACTCTAAACTAATCAAATTTCACTTTTAAAAGAGAAACAATATGAAAAGTTTAATTCCAACAATTAGATTACTTAACTAGGATAAAGAAGGGCTGAATTTAAGAATGAGAGAGGGGGAAAGCCTGTCCAAGAAGGCATAGCATCTGTTTATCATTTTAAGATAACAAACAATTTAGAAAACCATTAAAAGAATAAGAAAAAGTAAGATTTCTTACTTACATGAAATTTTGGGAGCTTTCCTTTGGCTTGATGGCTTGAGGGATCTACTCTTGTTTGCAACAAGAGTGGCCACCAATTCTTTAGAAGAGGGAATGGTCAAAAACTAGTGAATTATTAAGAAATTCACAGTTCTTGGCTCTTGGGAGTAGAGTAATAGTGCATAAAACACTATTAAGCTTCAACAAAGGGGGAGGCTTCTATTTAAAGGAAAAAGTGAGCTTCTAACCAAGCAAACTGATTCTAAAATTTTCCAGATCAGTTTGGTCAATTTTTGACCATTTTTAGGTCAGTTTAGCTTACTTTTTGGAACTAGACTTGAATTAGGAGAGAGGAGAGATGAAATATCTCAATTTTTGATAATTTTAAACTCCACCACACATGTGAAGCAGGCGCCTCCTTCATGAGGAGGGAATTCCCATTGTGAAGTGTCAAAATTTCATTTTTTTAGTAATTCCTTTGGTCCTTAGTCCACTCTTCATCTTATGTGAGTATTTACTCATTTTTGGGGGGATTTTCTTTATTTCTTCTATTTATCTTCTCCACACATTTGGATGAATCTGATTGGCCCCTCAAAACCTTAATTTAATATTTTTTAAAAATCTGGACCCCTAGGATAAGGCCTCTTGAACAGATTATACTTGATTTCTAATGCACCTTCTGAAAATCTTTTTGAACTTTTGTTTCGGGGGAACTTATTTTAATAAGAAGAGATATTTAGAAACAAGTTTTTTTATATTTGTGAAGATTACAGGGAAGATACTCGTCATCCTGAGAGGCTGGGGAGGAATCTTACATTCTACCCCACTTAAAAAATGCGAGATGTCCTCATCTCGCAAAACTAGAGGAGATTTCTTTTCCTTAAGATCCAACTGATTCTCGGTTCCTTATAGTCTGGAGAACCCAACAGAATCCTAGGATAAAGATCCCTTATATAAAACTCATCATCAGATAATAATTCACTCAGATCGTAACATTCAATCCTTATCACAATCATGGTCCATTAGATCGAGATTTCTATTTGAACAGTCTGCCATGGAAATTTTCAATTTTACAGAGTTTTAATTTGACACCCCTTAACTTGATCCACTAGGTCAAGTGTTAACAACAGCAATTTGCCAGCACAATCCACTAATCTCATAGTGATTTGCTGAAGTCATTAACGTCATTCCAGCTACGAACATTATCACAGGGACTCGTCCCATTCATCCTTATTGTGCTTTTGCTTAGTTATTACAATTCAGCTAGAATTCAGAAATCTTCATTTTTCAAGCAGAATCCAAATCAACTCATCAGTTCTCAATCAGAATTTAAAATCATATCAACCACATTCGAATTCATCATCTAGATAGTATTAATGCTTACAATTTCAAGTCTTAGATCTACATTGTATATACTGCCAGTAAAGAGCTACAGTTATACCCTTGGTATATACGGGTAGTCACGGTCCTTGGAACTAAAAGGTAAATAACATCATGTCTAGGCCTCAAGCAAGTCAAGGATTCCATACAATTACGGTACTTCCATCTGAAGACCCAATTACCAATTTACGAATTTCAGTTTGAATATTAATTTGTATGAATTTTATCACAATTACAACCTTTTACTGCTTCTTCATAAATTTTTGATATTTTTGGCTTCTCAGTTGATCCTCATTAGCCAAATTTGCTCTGATACCAGCTGTAAGATCCCTGACCCCACTGAGCAACGAATTTGGGGGTGCTAGCAGCGGAAGTAGCACTTCTTGCACGGGGCAGGGTCCCATACTTGGGGCCTTGCCCACAGATATCTAGACAAGAGACTAATCTATCGGTTCTTCCAAAATCGAACTCTGAAAAACTTCCCTTGCCCGGAAAGCATGGGCGATTCCTCCAGGATAACTTTTCTCTAACGTAGTCAAAAGCCTAAACTAACTGAATTGATCTGACCGAACGCATAAGTCTCATAATCAAATTAGGGAAAAGATTGTACTTTGATCATAGGGACCAACGCTTTTTTCCTCATTAAGAGACACAGCCGTTGATTCTTTTCCATAGAACAATTTTTATCCAGGATTTACCTCATCTATCATACTATATAGAAATTGAGTCTTGATTTACGGTTCCATCAGTCCAGCTTTACGGTTCCATCAGTCCAGCCTAACCCCTTCCAGTCCCATGGGTTAGCCAACCGCCCAACCACTGTATTGATGGGATCCAATTAGAAATTTGGTTAGGTTTTGTCCCAGGTACCAGGGGAAAAGAGTTCCCAGGCCCCCTAGCTAGATATTCATGCAAACATAAAACTAGTCACACCAATATGAACTTGCCTTTTTCACAAAATCAACAATCTTTAAAACAATCATTTAATGAAACCATAGTGTTACTAATCATAATCCTCTAATTATCTAGTTGAATCCTAATTTCCAATTCCTTCCTTCATCGGTGTACCTATGGCATCATTGGCAACCAGAACACTCACCACCTGTTCACCAAGGGGCTTTTTCAATAGTTCCTAGCTCATAGTACCCAACAATATAATCACATAAAAATATCCAAATGGAATCTCTGTTGAAGATCAGCAAGATCAATCAAACAGATCCATATAAAAGAGCCATGGACTCATCCGTTGAGGACTAGCAAGGTCAATCAACCAGATCCATGCCCGAATTCAGAAAACAACTCTTACTCCTTGTTCCAATATCTTTCCCGACGTACTCGTGGGTATCTTCGGTGACCCAGGTCAGCACCCTCTAGGATCCTTCGTAGGTCACCTAGCGCTTCACTCATAGGCCGCTTCCTTGGTCCCTCATCCACTGTACCGGAAGCTCACCATTTAATCAACCGAGGCTGGTCAAGACCTCGGCCAACCTTGCTACGCAAGACGTCCTCCGATGACTCTCCGTGGCAGTTGCAACTTTCAAAGATAGGTCTCCCCCGACCTCATTCACAAGACGGTCAAAATGCTTCCCCAGCATTCTTGACATAAAAAAGTCATTTAAAATTAGATTTCACAAACAATTACAGTTCCAACAATATTTTTATCTTTTCTCATTACTCCGTATCCTTTCACATTAGACCCCATCTTTTTTTCATCTTACCACAATTTTATTTTCATCATCGATCCCTATCACATCATATCATTCCTACATCAAATCACATCCAATCGCATCATTCACACATCAATCCACATCATCCATACATCCATCCACATCAATCCACTTCAATCCACATCATTCAAACATCCATGCACATCAATCCACATTATCCACACATTAATCCACCTCATCCATACATTAATCCACATTATCCACACATTAATCCACCTCATCCATACATCCATCCACATCAATCCACATCATTCACTTATCATACACACACCAATCCACATCAATCCACACTATCCACACATCCATCTATATCTTCCATACATCCATCCACATCAATCCACACGTCAGTCCACATCATTCAAACATCCATGCACATCAATCCACCTCATTTCATAAGCATTCCCAAACTCATCTAATCACATCTTTTTCTATCTCATCACTTATTTCCTCATTTTTTCTCATAAGATCTCACCCACTTGCATCTACCCATATACCTCATCACTTCATATACATTAACATCTATCCAGTTTACATCGCATCTTATCACATTCATTTCACATCACATGTCATTCATTCACATCCTGATTCACATGCTAACACATTCATTCATGTTCCTTATCGTTCATTCTTATTTCGTTTCACATCACATCACATCCATTCACATCCCTTATCATTCATTCACATTCCAATTCACATCACATCACATCCATTCACATCCCTTATCATTCATTCACATCCTATATCATTCATTCACATCCCGATTCACATCACATCACATCCATTCACATCCCTTGTCATTCATATCTATCCAATTTACTTCACATCTCATCGCTTCAATTCTCGTTCATATCCATCACATTTACATCCACATATATTCTCCCACATACATCCACATCTATACTTATCACATACACATCCACATCTATCCTTTCACATACATCCACATCCATACTTATCACATACACATCCACATCTATCCTTTCACATACACTCATCCACATCCATTCTTTAGCATACATCCACTTCTATTCTTCACATACATCCACATCCATACTTATCACATACACATCCACATCTATCCTTTCACATACATCCACATCCATACTTATCACATACACATCTACATCTATCCTTTCACATACATCCACATCCATATTTATCACATACACATCCACATCTATCCTTTCACATACACTCATCCACATCCATTCTTTAACATACATCCACTTCTATTCTTCACATACATCCACATCCATACTTATCACATACACATCCACATCTATTCTTTCACATACATCCACATCCATACTTATCACATACACATCCACATCTATCCTTTCACATACACCCATCCACATCCATTCTTTAACATACATCCACTTCTATTCTTCACATACATCCACATCCATCCATCCATTCATTCCCATCTATCTGATTCGCATCCCATCTCATCACATCTTTTTACCTCTCATTCTCATCACATCTATCCATCCATTCATTGTCGTTTATCTGATTTGCATCCCATCTCATCCCATCTACTTACCTCTCATTCTCATCAAATCTATTCTCATTACATTTATCCATCTATTCATTCTCATCTATTTGATTCATATCACATATCATCACATCTATCTACCTCTCATTCTCATTACTTCAATTTTCATCACATCTATTCTCTATTCATTCTCATCTATTTGATTCATATCACATATCATCACATCTATCTACCTCTCATTCTTATTACTTCAATTTTCATCACATCTATTCTCTATTCATTCTCATCTATCTGATTCACATCCCATCTCATCACATCCATTCTTAGAATGTAAGAGAATCCTTATTTTTTTATATAAAGATTCTTTACACATCTATTTATGCATAATTTAAATAAAGATTCTTTACACATCTATTTATGCATAATTTAAATTTTAAGGAGAACAACACTTTCGAAATAAAAATAAATCTTTTATGCATCTTTCTATGCATAAATTCAATTTTAATGAGAATAACTCTTTTGAAATAAAAATAAATTTCTTTATGCATCATTCTATGCATAAAATCAAAATTGATGAGAATAACTCTTTTGAAATAAAAATAAATTCTTTATGTACCTATTTATGCATAAAATAAAAATTGATGAGAATAACTCTTTTGAAAATAAAAATAAATTTCTTTATGCACCTTTCTATGCATAAAGTAAAAATTGATGAGAATAACTCTTTTGAAATAAAAATAAATTTCTTTATGCATCTTCCTATGCATAAAATAAAAATTGATGAAAATAACTCTTTTGAAATAAAAATAAATTTCTTTATGCATCTTCCTATGCATAAAATAAAAATTGATGAAAATAACTCTTTTGAAATAAAAATACATTTCTTTATTCATCTTCTTATGCATAAAATAAAAATTGATGAAAATAACTCTTTTGAAATAAAATTTTTTTTCTTTATGCATCTTTCTATGCATAAAATCAAAATTACACTTTTAGAATACACAATTGGTGGGGATTACGCTTTTTTGGATAATAAAAGATAAAACTTATTTCACCAATTTTTAGAAAATTTTGCCATAACCTCCTTTGTATGGCTGACCATTTTTTAAAATTTTCTAACTTAAAATTACTTAAAAATTATCCCCAATTGGTTTTAAGCACTCTAAACTAATCAAATTTCACTTTTAAAAGAGAAACAATATGAAAAGTTTAATTCCAACAATTAGATTACTTAACTAGGATAAAGAAGGGCTGAATTTAAGAATGAGAGAGGGGGAAAGCCTTTCCAAGAAGGCATAGCATCTTTTTATCATTTTAAGATAACAAATAATTTAGAAAACCATTAAAAGAATTAGAAAAAGTAAGATTTCTTACTTACATGAAATTTTGGGAGCTTTCCTTTGGCTTGATGGTTTGAGGGCTCTACTCTTGTTTACAACAAGAGTGGCCACCAATTCTTTAGAAGAGGGAATGGTCAAAAACTAGTGAATTATTAAGAAATTCACAGTCCTTGGCTCTTGGGAGGAGTAGAGTAACAATGCATAAAACACTATTAAGCTTCAACAAAGGGGGAGGCTTCTATTTAAAGGAAAAAGTAAGCTTCTAACCAAGCAAATTGATTCTAGAATTTTCCAGATCAGTTTGGTCAATTTTTGACCATTTTTAGGTCAGTTTAGCTTACTTTTTGGAACTAGACTTGAATTAGGAGAGAGGAGAGATGAAATATCTCAATTTTTGATAATTTTAAACTCCACCACACATGTGAAGTAAGCGCCTCCTTCATGAGGGGGGAATTCCCATTGTGCGGTGTCAAAAATCTATTTTTTTAGTTGGTAGAAACAAGATCTTTTATATTTCTGAAGAGGGATTTGATTACAGGGGAAGATACTGGACATCTTGAGAGGCTGGGGAGGAATCTTACATTCTACCCCACTTAAAAAATGTGAGATGTCCTTATCTCGCAAAACTAGAGGAGAATTCTTTTCCTTAAGATTCAACTAATTCTCGGTTCCTTATAGTCTAGAGAACCCAACAGAATCCTGGGATAAAGATCCCTTATATAAAACTCATCATCAGATAATAATTCACTCAGATCGTAACATTCAATCCTTATCACAATAATGGTCCATTAGACCGAGATTTCTATCTGAACAGTCCGCCATGGAAATTTTTAATTTTACAGAGTTTTAATTTGACACCCCTTAACTTGATCCACTGGGTCAAGTGCTAACAGCAGCAATCTGCCAGCACAATCTACTAATCTCATAGTGATTTACTGAAGTCATTAACGTCATTCAACCTACGAACATTATCACAGGGACTCATCCCATTCATCCTTATTGTGGTTTTGCTTAGTTATTACAATTTAGCCAGAATTCAGAAATCTTCATTTTTTAAGCAGAATCCAAATCAACTCATGAGTTCTCAATCAGAATTTAAAATCATATCAACCACATTCGAATTCATCATCTAGATAGTATTAATGCTTACAATTTCAAGTCTTAGATTTACTCGTATATACTGCCAGTAAAGAGCTGCAGTTATACCCTCGATATATACGGGTAGACACGATCCTTGGAACTATAAGGTAAATACCATCATGTCTAGGCCTCAAGCAAGTCAGGGATTCCATACAATTGCGGTACTTCCATCTGAAGACCCAATTACCAATTTACAAATTTCAGTTTGAATATTAATTTGTACGAATTTCAGTTTGAATATTAATTTGTATGAATTTTATCACACAATTATAACCTTTTACTGTTTCTTCATAAATTTTGGATATTTTTGGCTTCTCAGTTAATCCTCATTAGCCAAATTTGCTCTGATACCAACTGCAAGATCCCTGACCCCAGTGCGCAATGAATTTGAAGGTGCTAGCAGCGGACGTAGTACTTGTTGCATGGGGCAGGGTCCTACACTCGAGGCCTTGCCCACGGATATCCATACAAGAGACTAATCCATCAGTTCTTCCAAACCGAACTCGAAAAAACTTCCCTTGCCCGGAAAGCACGGGCGATTCCTCCAGGATAACTTTTCTCTAACGTAGTCAAAAGCCTGAACTAACTGAACTCATCTGACCGAACCCGTAATAAGTCCCATAATGAGGTCAGGGAAAAGATTATACTTGGATCATAGAGACCAACGCTTTTTTCCTCATTGACAGGCACAGCCGTTGATTCTTTTCCATAGAATAATTTTTATCCAGGATTTACCTCATGATCTATCTTACTATACAGAAATTGAGTCTCGATTTATGGATCCATCAGTCCCAGCCTCAGTCCCATGGGTTAGCCAACCGCCCAAACACTGTAGTGATGGGATCCAATTAGGAATTTGGTAAGGTTTTGTCCTCCCGGGTACCAGGGGAAAAGAGTTCCCAGGCCCCCTAGTTGGATATTCATGCAAACATAAAACTAGTCACACCCCTTACACACCCAATATGAACTTGCCTTTTTCACAAATTCAACAATCTTTAAAACAATCATTTAATGAAACCATAGTGTTACTGATCATAATCATCTAATTATCCATTTGAATCCTAATTTCCAATTCCTTCCTTCATCGGTGTACCTATGGCATCATTGGCAACCAGAACGCTCACCACCTGTTCACTCATCAGGGGCTTTTTCAATAGTTCCTAGCTCATAGTACCCGTTGATAATATAATCACATAAAAATATCCAGATGGAATCTCCGTTGAAGATCAGCAAGATCAATCAACAGATCCATATAAAAGAGCCATGGACTCATCCGTTGAGGACCAGCAAGGTCAATCAACCAAATCCATGCCCGAATTCAGAAAACAACTCTTACTCCTTGTTCCAATATCTTCCCCGACGTACTCGTGGGTATCTTCGGTGACCTAGGTCAGCACCCTCTAGGATCCTTCGTAGGTCACCTAGCGCTTCACTCATAGGCCGCTTCCTTGGTCCCTCATCCAATGTACCGGAAGCTCACCATTTAATTACCCGACACTGGTCAAGACCTCGGCCGACGTCCTCCGATGACTCTCTGACCCAGCAGTTGCAACTTTAAAAGATAGGTCTCCCCCGACCTCATTCACAAGACGGTCAAAATGATTCCCCAGCATTCTTGACATAAAAAAGTCATTTAAAATTAGATTTCACAACCAATTACAGTTCCAACAATATTTCTATCTTTTCTCATTACTCCACATCCTTTCACATTAGACTCCATCTTTTTTTCATCTTACCACAATTTTATTTTCATCATCGATCCCTATCACATCACATCATTCCTACATCAAATCACATCCAATCGCATCATCCACACATCAATCCACATTATCCATACATCCATCCACATCAATCCACACGTCAATCCACATCATTCAAACATCCATGCACATCAATCCACATTATCCACACATCAATCCACCTCATCCATACATCCATCCACATCACTCACTCATCATTCACTCATGATACACACACCAATCCACATCATCCACATCAATCCACATTATCCACACATCCATCTATATCTTCCATACATCCATCCACATCAATCCACACGTCAATCCACATCATTCAAACATCCATGCACATCAATCCACCTCATTTCATAAGCATTCCCATTCTCATCTAATCACATCGTTTTCTATCTCATCACTTATTTCCTCATTTTTTCTCATCAGATCTCACCCACTTGCATCTACCCATATATCTCATCACTACACATACATCAACATCTATTCAGTTTACATCGCATCTTATCACATTCATTTCACATCACATCTCATTCATTCACATCCTGATTCACATGCTAACACATTCATTCATGTTCCTTATCGTTCATTCACATTCCGATTCAGATTACTCTTTTTTGGATAATAAAAGATAAAACTTATTTCACCAATTTTTAGAAAATTTTGCCATAATCTCCTTTGTATGGCTGACTATTTTTCAAATTTTCCTTACTTAAAATTACTTAAAAAATATCCCCAATTGGTTTTAAGCACTCTAAACTAATCAAATTTCACTTTTCAAAGAGAAACAATATGAAAAGTTTAATTCCAACAATTAGATTACTTAACTAGGATAAAGAAGGGCTGAATTTAAGAATGAGAGAGGGGGAAAGCCTTTCCAAGAAGGCATAGCATCTGTTTATCATTTTAAAATAACAAACAATTTAGAAAACCATTAAAAGAATAAGAAAAAGTAAGATTTCTTACTTACATGAAATTCGAGGAGCTTTCCTTTGGCTTGCTGGTTTGAGGGATCTACTCTTGTTTGTAACAAGAGTGGCCACCAATTCTTTAGAAGAGGGAATGGTCAAAAACTAGTGAATTATTAAGAAATTCATAGTTCTCGGCTCTTGGGAGTAGAGTAACAGTGCATAAAACACTATTAAGCTTCAACAAAGGGGGAGGCTTCTATTTAAAGGAAAAAGTGAGCTTCTAACCAAGCAAACTGATTCTAGAATTTTCTAGATCAGTTTGGTCAATTTTTGACCATTTTTAGGTCAGTTTAGCTTACTTTTTGGAACTAGACTTGAATTAGGAGAGAGGAGAGATGAAATATCTCAATTTTTGATAATTTTAAACTCCACCACACATGTGAAGTAGGCGCCTCCTTCATGAGGGGGGAATTCCCATTGTGAAGTGTCAAAAATCTATTTTTTTAGTAATTCCTTTGGTCCTTAGTCCACTCTTCATCTTATGTGAGTATTTACTCATTTTTGGGGAGATTTTCTTTATTTCTTCTTTTAATCTTCTCCACACATTTGAATGAATCTAATTGGCCTCTCAAAACCTTAATTTGAAAATTTTGGAAAATCTGGACTCCTAGGATAAGGCCTCTTGAACAGATTATACTTGATTTGTAATGCACCTTCTGAAAAACTTTTTGAACTTCTGTTTCGGGGGAACTTATTTAAATAAGAAGAGATATTTTTTCATCCAAAAATATTCAAAATCTGAATAATCTCTCTCTAGAACATTTTCTCTCTCTAAGCCAGAACAGGTAGAAACAAGATCTTTTATATTTCTAAAGAGGGATTTGATTACAGGGAAAGATACTGGACATCCTGAGAGGCTGGGGAGGAATCTTACATTCTACCCCACTTAAAAAACGTGAGATGTCCTCATCTTGCAAAACTAGAGGAGAATTCTTTTCCTTAAGATCCAATTGATTCTCGGTTCCTTATAGTGTGGAGAACCCAACAGAATCCTGGGATAAAGATCCCTTATATAAAACTCATCATTAGATAATAATTCACTCAGATCATAACATTCAATCCTTATCACAATAATGGTCCATTAGACCGAGATTTCTATCTGAATAGTCCGCCATGGAAATTTTCAATTTTACAGAGTTTTAATTTGACACCCCTTAACTTGATCCACTGGGTCAAGTGTTAATAGTAGCAGCAATCTGCTAGCACAATCCACTAATCTCATAGTGATTTGCTGAAGTCATTAACGTCATTCCAACTATGAACATTATCACAGGGGCTCGTCCCATTCATCCTTATTGTGGTTTTGCTTAGTCATTACAATTCAGCCAGAATTCAGAAATTTTCATTTTTCAAGCTGAATCCAAATCAACTCATTTGTTCTCAATCAGAATTTAAAATCATATCAACCACATTCGAATTCATCATCTAGATAGTATTAATGCTTACAATTTCAAGTCTTAGATTTACTCGTATATACTGCCAGTAAAGAGCTGTAGTTATACCCTCGGTATATACGGGTAGTCATGGTCCTTGGAGCTATAAGGTAGATACCATCATGTCTAGGCCTCAAGCAAGTCAGGGATTCCATACAGTTGCAGTACTTCCATCTGAAGACCCAATTACCAATTTACGAATTTCAGTTTGAATATTAATTTATATGAATTTTATCACACAAACACATTCTTTTACCGCTTCTTCATAAATTTTTGATATTTTTGGCTTCTCAGTTGATCCTCATTAGCCAAATTCGCTCTGATACCAGCTGTAAGATCCCTGACCCCACTGCGCAAAACGAGTTTGGAGGTGCTAGCAGCGGAAGTAGCAGAGAACGAAAATGCAAGTTTAACAGATAACTAAAATGCACAAAATTAAAGATGCAAAAAACTAAACTAAGCTAAGAACAGAAAATAAAACGAACATGCAGAAAATTGAAACTGTAAAAATTATCCTCAAACAGAATGACAAAAATGTAAAAACAGGCCTCTCTCTTTCGCACAAAAATTGAAATTTGTAGGTTTAGCACCTACCTCCAATCCTTCCCGTGTGTTGAATCCTTGTCCTGACCTCAAAGGAGAAGCGTAGCTCGCCAATCGTACTCAAATTGCAAGACAAATAAAGAGAATTTAACAACAGATTAGTCTTAAATAAATACCAAAATTAGTCCCAAAGCCTGCTCTCCTATCCCAACAGTTTTGCAACCGATTGAAGCTTAACAAGGAGTGGTAGTGTGTGTATGGTGCTCAACTAATGTAGGCACTCGCTCCCCGGCAGCGGCGCCACTGTAGAGCGGTTCTCTCTACCGTGTAATATAGTGCTCATAGAGTAATACCGATCAACAAATGTGTTAAGAAACACAATGTCATTCCGAGGACTCGACCCGATTAGTGCATGAAGGCTCATCCCATGAGGGAGAGTTCACATACACAAACCACCACTTGACGATTCAACCATTCAACACCTCAATCAATCTCTCAATCCCTTAAATCCACTACACTAATCAAGACAACAAGCAATGCATAGCAATCTCTTAATCCCATTCAAACATTGATTAAATCTTAGCTTTCCCTAATGCCTGCAAATCCATAAGCGTGCATCTACTAACCCACAAGCTTAAGCAAGCAGAGAATGTAACATTCACAAACCCACAAGCTCATAGAGAGAGTCTATCCATGAATAACTCATTGCCAAAGAAGTGGGTAAGAGCTTGCATCAATGGAGACTACACACACACACACTACAAGCATGCAGCATACACAAGAGAAAGAAAGAAGCATTCAACTAATCATAGATTAATCTACTTCAATGATGCTAAAACAGATTAAGAGAATGAAGTGGAGCTATACTCATTGGAGCTTCATGCTCATTAGAGTACAATAGAGAGAGAGTTAGAGAGCTGCCATAGCTTGAGAGCTCAAGAGCTTCACTCAATAGCTTATGAGAATGGCAAAAAATGTCCACTTTCTTTAGCTAACCTCTCTTTTGTAGAGATGTCACTAACCCTAACCCTAGGCCTCTTTCACACATGGGCGGACAACCCCATAAGTGAGCCTTGCTTAATACACTTAGAACTCTCATTCAGAGCCCACATTGGCCTAAAACGATTTACATTGCACTTCGGCACAAAAATATGGAAAAATTATGTGCGTCTTTATGTTCCCATGGCTACAATCCTGCTCTCTCGCATTAATTACTTTCGGCCTCCTTCCATAATCCGTGTTCCCGTGAGTGTTTCCATGGAACATCATGCTTGATCTTGGAGTGATTAGGTGATTCAATCCTTGGCTAAGGGGGATGGCATTAGCTTAGGGTTTTGTTTGAGCATGACAATGGCTACATCTCAAGTTTGACAATGTTGATTTTTGTGAAGAACTCCTGCCCGTTAGGCTGCCACCATTTGCACAAATTTGTGGAGCTTATTGTGGGGATTAACGCTTTCTAATCTTTGGGTTTAAGGCTTGGCAAAGCCTAGGGCTTGGAGTTAGCTGCTTGGGAAGAGGCTTTATTTCAAGCTCTATTATGGTCGATTTTGCTGCGTGCTTTTGTTGAGGAGCTGGCCGCCGCCAACGATTGAGAAAAATATCTAACAAAATCAAGAGGTTCAAGCTGCATCACTTCTTAATATGGTTTTACAAAGGTATTTCTTGTGGTTGAGAGCTTGTTTGAGGCTACAACAAGGTAAAAATGTCGTTGTTTTTTGCATTTCGAGCTTCACGGCTATCGCACGCTATAGTGAGGCCATCAAGGTTCTCCTAAACTTACTAGGCAATCAATCCTAGAATATTAGTTGCAATCTCATGCTAATGTGCATAGTAAGCTCTCACATGTGATTGGAACTTCTTCTCTTGTTCATAAGGGAGAAAATGGTTGCATGATTCTCTTAGGTATTAATGGGAAAGGGAGAATGCATAATGTGGCTTAGCTTAATGCTTATCAAGCTCTTAATCATGAGTGAGCTTTGATTAAGCTTTACATAAGCTAATTAAAGCAATAGGAGAACCCAAGTAACATTTGGGGATTTGGTTCCATTTTCATCATTGCTTGGCAATTTAGGATTTCTACAGTTCAATCTATGGCATTGAGATTCTTACATGCATTACTATATGTCATTGTTGGGAAGTTTTAGATGCCATTCATAGCCATTTCCATTCTATTATATGTTACATGACATGTATGAATCATGCTATGGTTTCATGTGAGCTTATGGAGAATGAAGATGTATGCCATTGATCATGTTTGATGCAAGTGATATAAGGCATGCCATCATATGCTCTTGTGAAGAGAGGCACATGTTTGAGCATTGTGAAGGGCAAGTTATTGAAGTTGTACAACAAGGGAAAACATCCTTTTGAAGCTCACCTTTGCAATCCTCATCATCACCATTAACATCTTGTATTGATGGAATTGGTATGAATCTATAAGTGCCATTTATAAGTGACATCCATTTCTAAGCATTCATTTGATTCTTACATAACTAGAAAGCTAGATATGTGGTGAGGGTACCTTGGCAATAAGGAGAAGAGGCCAAGGACATTGCATCTTGAACTCCCCGTGCCATGAGTGCCATGGTAAAGTGGTACAATGGGGGATTATGTACAATGGTGGTGAAGACTTGGCCCAAGCCCTTGCTCTTGGATTTCAAACTTGAGTAAGGCAGTTGGAAGAGCTTGGCTGGGAGATTGGAAAGCTTCAAAGCGCTACGTTGACCGCCAAAGTGTTCTCAATGTGTGCATTTTAATGGGTAAAGATTTGGCAAGAAATGGATATAGTATTGCAAGTGAAATTCAATTGAGTTCATGTTGAGATTTCATTGCAACAAAAACAAAGGAGATGTTAAATTTTTTGTAAAAAGCACATATGCAAGGCACTTGGGGTTAGATCTGGATGCCCAAAGATATAAATTGATATGGTGCATGCCTTTGAATGGGTCCAAGACATTACCAATGCAAAGGGGAAAGGTGGATAGCAATTGGAGACAATCTTGATAGTTTTCTACTACATTGCTAAACCCTAATTCAATCCAAGAGGGTTGGGGCTGTTTTTAATTGGCTTACATAGCTTCATATTCTACTCTCCAAGGGCTACATTTTGGAGCCCTCAAGTGCTCCATTCTGACTCCGTTTACTTCTCCAATTGGCAAGTCTCCTCGCGCAAGGCAAAAGTGGAGAATTAAGTTGGAGATTTGAGCATGTGGGGGCATTGTACATGCCATTAGCTCCCTGATAAACCAAAGGGCTCTTTATTTTGGCACTGTTGACTTGGTCAAATGGGAATAGTTGTGAATGGTCAAAGGGGGTCAAAACAGAGGATTGTTGGTGACTAAATTTGGTCAAGGCATTGATATGGATCCAAAGTTAGTTTCCATTTGATCAAGATTTGGTCACTTTTGTGTTAAAGTTGACTTTTCCAAAAAAAGTCAAAATAAAGAATAGTAAAGGGTTGACCAAGTCAAAGGCAACTACATAAGTGGATAAAGCATTGAAATACCTCTCTATAGAGCTAAAGACCATTCAATTTGGAGTTTGGGAACCCTTTCAAAAGACTTTGGAGCAATTGAGATGCCAAAGGCCAAACTCAACAAGGGGAACTACAAGGAAGCTCTTGAGTATGAAGTGGGTACATCGGAAGCAAGATAAGAAGAAAATAAAGATGCTCAAGGAGCTATTAATGAAGGAGTGCATCAAGAAGAAAATGTTCCACAAATACCTAAATAAGGCAGGGACATGAAGATGAATAACATGATGGATATATCTCATGCAAACTATGATTGAAAGAATGGACCAAAGATTTTAGTTCATTGTGGACATGTTTGACTCTATGAGAAAGCAATGTTGAGATATCAAGCTCATCTAGTGAGGCGATGACACCGATGACCCGCCTAGGGGATAGGCTCCACACTTACACCACTAGCATGGTTGGTGAGATCATGGGTGATATGCGGCCAGTGGGATGACAGGCTGTGTGACAGCCATTCTAGAGACTGGCATAGTTATAGCGCCAGCTCATTTTTAGTTGGGTTCACACTATAGAGAACCCTAGTATGTATTTGGTTGAGTACCTTTTCATATGGTGTGTACTCTTATCTTTGTATATGGTGTGTTCTCTTTTAGGGTTTTGTGAGTGTGTGTGTGCTTGCAAGAGCTCAAGCTATCTTCTCCCCTGCATCTTTTCATGGTATCAAAGCTTGGTTCATGCTAAGGGCTGAGCTGCAAGCAAGAGAAGCACAGGAAGCGGTACGAGGGTAAGAGCTTCATCTACTCTTCCCTATTTGTGTTGGTGACTACACCCTTGTCGGGAGCTCTACGGGAGGCACTGGCAAACGATCTCTGATTGAGGAGCTTTCTTTGCGGGAGTAAAGCTATAGGGAAACTATTCTATCCTATTGGACTAAATTTTTAGGGGCGAAAATGCGTTTCGGGCATGTTACGACCTCCATTTTTCAGAAAGCAGGCGATTTCGAGCACTACAGGTAAGTCATCGATTCTCTACAGAACTCTGTTTTAAGAACTGTAGGAAGACAGATTGGTTGTGCAGACATTGTGTGTGCTACAAGGAGGTCAACAATTGCCATTGGGTGTATGTATGCACATTGAGGTCACTGGTTGTGACATTTGAGTGTAGTACAATATCGCTGCAGAAAATACAGCATTTTGTGCAGGACAAACCAGAGTGCTGTTTCTGGTAAATTTGTGTGTCTGGCAAGATGTCAAATGATGGCATAAACGAGATTGTTGCTGAGAAGCTTGATAAGAACAACTTCCATGCTTGGAGGTTCAGGCTTACAAATTTCCTGATGGGAAAGTGTTACTGGGACTATATAGAATGTGAGCATGAAGAGGCACCGGAGATACCGGAGATTAATCTGACTGTAAGGTTCCCCCCTTCCAAAAATAGGAAAAACACTTACAAGTGGTATCAAAGCCGATCTTCGTTCCTAGGATTTGTTTTTTCAAAGGTTAACTATCAAGGGATTAAAACAAGTGATTGTTTATCATATGAGGACAAATTAGTCATCTCTACTGGCCATAGAAGTGATTTGAATATCCTCACATATTGAGACAATCATCCTATGAAATTGTGCTTATATCTTGGGGGTGCACACGCAAGATATTTGTACAATAAATTTGAGAAATAAGATTGGGGAGAAAACCTTTTGAGGAAAAACATAGGGCGATCAAATTAAGAAATTAGTGAGAGACTGAATGACTAGAAGGATAGACCGAAACTTTGTTTAGAGAAATTTTCGGGATTAACTTGCATATTATAAATTATTAAGATTATAACTCCATTAAGGTTTGAATAGTTGACGTGTGAATGCCATCCATTGGATGCTTTACACTAGGACAATCATCCAAGATCTTGAACCCATCTCAGACAAAGATACTAGATGTGTAATTTTCAGAAAACTAATCATCTCAGATGTGTCAATCCTGATAATCTTTGGATGTGTCAATCCCAAGGTACCAGATGTGTAATTCTCAAAAAAAATGAAGATCTCAGATGTATTAATCCTGACTGCCTTCAAATGTGGCGCTATGATAAGTATTTGATAGTTTTGAACTTTTAATGGATACAATGAAAGAAGCAAGATCACCCTTGCTCGTGTCTAAAAATCGTAAGAAATGCCAAATTAGTTGGAAGCATTGTTGTCAATCTAACCACTAGAACCAGAATCAGTTATGGGATGCCATGAAATTACACCTTCGTGAAAGGTTTTGTGCTCCAGGATTTTGAGAGGATAAAATGAATGAATTTTTGGAGCTAACCCAAGAAAGGAAGAGAATACCACCAAAATTTTGTTAAACTTCTTCGATTTGCTCTAGAGATGGATGAGGTAACTCTTCTCCATCGATTCATTTGGAAACTTAATCTACCTTTGAATAACCTCATCAAGAATGTAAAACTATCCTCTATTTCAGAAGCCATAATTATAGCTAGAGACTGTGATAAAGTTTTTTTATATAGAAAGTGTCGCAAAGGACATGAGTCCTTCCATGTTAATCAAGAAGAGGTCTCCTAATTCAAGAGGAACGTCAAGCCCACCCCGCTACAAGGAATCATGAGCTAGAGCAAAAATTAGGTCAAGAAATAGGGATAGCAGGGTTAAAGATAACCGAATTCAACAAGTATTTCTATGAGTAAAGAGATGGCTTTTTTATGCTTTAATGTTATATAAGTTATGGGTAAACTTAGGAATTAAGTCTATAAATTGGATATTGGTCCAAATGATAGTTTCTCTATCATAATCCTATTACTAAGTCTTATTCTTTTAGAAAATATTAAAAATTATTAGTAATAACAACGGAGCTATGGCAAAAATTTTGAAAATTAACACATAAATAGTTTTTATGCATAATGTGAAAAGAGGACTTCCATATTCTAGGATTAGTCATCCTATGTTAAATGAATAATTCTCATCATATCCATGGAAAATTAATTTTAATGTTTATGCATAAATAGTTAATTAGAGAAAAAGAGGAGTTTTCAATAATTTCATTTTTATGATAAAATAGAAACTCCCATGATAATGGAGATCCATGTATTCCAATGGAGAAAGAGGAAATTTGGAATACTAAAATAATGGATATTTTATTTAAAATTAAAGAAGAATTTTAGATAAATTATTTTTATGCATGAAAAATTTAAATGATGAAAGAGGAATTTCCATCATAATTGGAATTCAATCATTTAAATGGAAAAAGTGGAATTCTTATCATATTTGGATTAATAGACATTTTTATTCAATTTTAAGAGAAATTTTAGTTCAATTTATTTTTATGCATAGGAAAAATTTAAATGATAAAAGAGGAATTCCCATCATATTTGGAATTCAATCATTTAAATGGAAAGAGTGGAATTCTTGTCATATTAGTGATATTTTTATTTAAAATTTAAGAGAAAATTTTTTTAAAATTATTTTATGCATGTATAAATTTAAATGATGAAAGAGGAATTCCCATCATATTTGGAATTCGATCATTTAAATGGAGAATGGCCATGGCAATGAGCTCATTTGTGAAACAAAACAAGCATATACAGCATGGTCAACATTATGTCATCAAGATTAACAAACCTCCTTTGAGAGAAGCCTTCATTACCTTGGCCATAATGGCCATGATTTTCATATAAAAAGATGCTGGAAGTAGCCCGCGTCGGTGCGCGGACCGCTTTGAGCCCCTTTTTTTTTATGGAAATCATGGCTATCGTGGCCAAGGTAATGAAAGGCAACATCTTGCCACGGCCAAAATGGCCAAGGTCATCATAAAAAAGGGGGGTGGAGGCAGCTCACATCAGCACGTGGGCCGCCTCTGCCCCCCTTTTTTTATGATGACCATGGCCATTTTGGCCATGGCAAGATGTTTCAATGGTTCAATGGTTTGATTATGTGCAAGATGTTTCAATGGTTCAATGGGTAGTATGGCCCATGCACATAATCAAACTATTGACCCACGGCCATAATTCTAAGCATAATCACCATGGCCCTTTTGTTTATGATATCCATGGCCATTTTGGCCATGGCAAGCATAGAGCAAGCAATGGCCATTCTCCACTTCTAGCCCCCTTTTTTTATGTTTCTCAGAGAATGGCCATTTCTTGCCATGCTCGCCATAATCAACCATACATGATGCTTAATCGCCTTCTTGCCATGGCCATTATGCAACACAACCATACATGATGCTTAATTGCCTTCTTGCCATAGTTAACATAATCAAGCAAACAAAAAAGGGTCTAGAAGCGGCATGGGCCACTTCCAGCCCCCTTTTTTTAAGAAACCATGACCATTATGCAACACAACCATACATGATGCTTAATCGCCTTCTTGTGTAGGCTGCTTCCAGCCCCCTTTTTTTAAGAAACCATGACCATTATGCAGCATAACCATACAAGATGCTTGCCATAATCAACAAATTGGCAGCAAGCAACATAAAAGAAGGGGGCAGCAAGCAACATAAAAGAAGGGGGCAGCAAGCAACATAAAAGAAGGGGGACTAGAAGCGGCTCCAGCCTCCTTTTTCTTAGAAACCATGGCAAGAAGGCGATTTAACACACAGCCAAAGTGAGCAAGTGAGAAAAATCTACAAGTGTGCAAGCTTATATTTTTGGAGCCATCAAGGGGTTGCACCCAATTCGATCTTTGGAGGAGAGAGTGGCAAGCCCGATTCAATCTTTGGAGGAGAGAGTGGCAAGCCCATTACATGAGAAGGGAAGACCACAATACTAAGAGGAAGAGGAAGAGAGAAAGAGAGAGGAAATGTAGGGTTTTCAGAAAAGATAAAGAGAGAGGAAAAGAGACACATTTAGACTGTGCACTTGATTTTTGGCCAGCCGGTACCTCAGTGTCGTTAACTCTTGGGTGGTCAAAGCTGTCGCACTCATCCTTGGGAGTTTTGGAGCATTATTACTTGCCCATCACTTTCAAGATTCATATTCTGTATATTGGGGCCACATTCTCTATATAGTAATTTATTGACAATTGTCATAGTAAATTATTTCTAGCCCTTGTTATTAACGGTGGTTATTTTTTATGCCTTAAAAATTAAGAATCGATTACACTAGAATATTGTATCTTGTGAGCTCAGGTATACACATTGTTTATTAGTGTACATACATTTCCCTGCTCAAGTATACACATCATCTAGCCATTTTCCTTTCGATTCCTGGTTTTACCTGTAAGATTCCTCCCTCCAACTTTCGAGGTGTGTAGGTATAAGAACCTCCCCTTCTGATCTTATAATTATTCCCCTCTCTGAAATAAAAGAAAGATACTGTTTTACCCTGTTTTGGCCCAGAGAAAGAAAATGTCTAGAGGGAGGTAATTCAAAATTGAGATATTTTTGGATATAAAAATCCTCCTAGTGTCTAAAATGGTTTTCCCTGAAACAGAAATTCAAAAAGAACTTTCCAATGTGCAATTGGAATTAATTGAATATAGGTAAAAAGGACCTTCGCCTAAGGGTCCAAATTTTTTAAAAAAATTGAATTATGCTCCAATTAAGGTTCCTATGGACCAATAAGATTAATCCAAATGTAGGGAGGAGATAAATTGAAGAATAAAAGAAAATCTCCCAAAAATGAGTAAATGCTCACATAAGATGAAGAGTTGACTAAGGACAAGGTTTATTAGTTAAAAAAGAAGAGATATTTAGAGGAAATGATGCATTTTTGGCACCTCAGTGTGGGGATCTCCCCTCATGAAGGAGGTGCCTATTTCACATGTGTGGAGGAGTTTTAAACTCATAAATAATGAGATATTTTCATCTCTCCTCTCTTCTGTCTCAACTAGATTCAAAAAGTAAGCTAAATTGACCCGAAAATGGTCAAAATTTGACCAAACTGATCTCGAAAATTCTAGAATCAGTTTGCTTGGTTAGAGGCTCATTTTTTCCTATAAATAGAAGCCTCCCCCTTTGTAAAAGATTAATAGTGTTTATGCACTATTACTCTACTCTCCTACCCAGAGCCAATTACATTGAATTCACTTGATAATTCAATTGTTTTTGACTAAATCCTCTCCAAAGAAATTGGTGGCCACTCTTGATCCAAACAAGACTAGAACCCTCAATCCCTCAAGCCAAAGGAAAGCTTACAAAACTCCATGTAAGCTAAAATTTTTACTTTTTAATTTCAAATCTATGGTTTTCTGATTTTCTTGTTTTTTTTATAGTTGATTAAAGTGAATCCTGATGTTATGCCTTGATGAAAAGGCTACCCCCTTCTCTTCCTTAAGAATTCAGCCTTTCTTTATCCTAAAATGAGTAACAAATCAATTGATTAAACTTTTCTTATTGTTTACTCTCTTGAAATTGAAAATTGTGTAGATTAGAGTCCTTTATATCATCTTATTGGGTTAATTTAAATAGAAAATAGAATGTTAAAAATTGAGAAATGGCCAGCCATACAAAGAAGGTTATGGAAAAATTTTCTTAAATTTTGTGGAAAATAAAGTTTATATTTATGTTATTCTAAAAGAGTAATTCCCATTGTTTGTGCATTCTAAAAGAAATATTTTTATTTACTCCATGTACATCATTCACCTATGAATATGCATGTATATTAATTATTGAAATTAATTTCTACGCACAGAAAGATGCATATTAAAAATCTTTTTATTATAAAAGTGTTGTTTTCATTGAAATTAAATTCTATGCATAGAAAGATGCATAATGGAACTTTTTATTATAAAAGTGTTGTTTTCATTGAATTTAATTTCTATGCATAGAAAGATGCATAATGGAAATTTTTATTATAAAAGTTTTGTTTTCATTGAATTTAATTTCTATGCATAGAAAGATGCATAATGGAAATTTTTATTATAAAAGTATTGTTTTCATTAAAATTAATTTTATGCATAGAAAGATGCATAAAAGATTTATTTTTCTTTCAAAAGTGTTATTCTCATTAGAATTGATTTTATGCATAGAAAGATGCATAAAGGATTTATTTTTCTTAGAATTGATTTTATGCATAGAAAGATGCATAAAAGATTTATTTTTCTTTCAAAAGTGTTATTCTCATTAGAATTGATTTTATGCATAGAAAGATGCATGAAGGATTTATTTTTCTTTCAAAAGTGTTATTCTCATTAGAATTGATTTTATGCATAGAAAGATGCATGAAGGATTTATTTTTCTTCCAAAAGTGTTATTCTCATTAGAATTGATTTTCTGCATAGAAAGATGCATGAAGGATTTATTTTTCTTTCAAAAGTGCTATTCTCATTAGAATTGATTTTCTGCATAGAAAGATGCATGAAGGATTTATTTTTCTTTCAAAAGTGTTATTTTCATTAAAATTGATTTTATGCCTAGAAAGATGCATAAAGGATTAATTTTATTTCAAAAGTGTTATTTTCCTTAAAATTGAATTTATGCATAAATAGATGCATAAAAGTGTTATTTCCACTGATGTTGATTTTTATGCATAAATAGATGCGTAAAGAATCTTTATAATATCAAAAATTAAAATTCTCTTAAATTCTATGTTTGAATTCTATGAATAGATGTAATGAGATGTGATGAGAATCAGATAAGTGTGAATGAATGGATGGGTGGTTGTGATGTAAATAGAGGTGATGAGATGTGAGGTGAATAGAGGTGATGAGATGTGAGGTGAATAGATGTGATGAGATGTGAGGTGAATCAGATAGATGTGAATGGATGGATGGATGTGATGTGATGTGAATAGATGTGATGAGATGTGATGTGAATCAGATAGATGTGAATGGATGGATGGATGGATCTGATGTGAATAGAGGTGATGAGATGTGAGGTGAATAGATGTGATGAGATGTGATGTGAATCCGATAGATGTGAATGGATGGATGTGATGTGAATAGAGGTGATGAGATGTGAGGTGAATACATGTGATGAGATATGATGTGAATCAGATAGATGTGAATGGATGGATGTGATGTGAATAGAGCTGATGAGATGTGAGGTGAATAGATGTGATGAGATGTGATGTGAATCAGATAGATGTGAATGGATGGATGGATGTGATGTGAATAAATGTAATGAGATGTGATGTGAATCAGATAGATGTGGATGGATGGATGTGATGTGAATAGAGGTGATGAGATGTGAGGTGAATAGAGGTGATGAGATGTGAGGTGAATAGATGTGATGAGATGTGATGTGAATCAGATAGATGTGAATGGATGGATGGATGTGATGTGAATAGAGGTGATGAGATGTGAGGTGAATAGATGTGATGAGATGTGATGTGAATAGAGGTGATGAGATGTGATGTGAATCAGATAGATGTGAATGGATGGATGGATGTGATGTGAATATAGGTGATGAGATGTAAGGTGAATAGATGTGATGAGATGTGATGTGAATCCGATAGATGTGAATGGATGGATGGATGTGATGTGAATAGAGGTGATGAGATGTGAGGTGAATAGAGGTGATGAGATGTGAGGTGAATAGAGGTGATGAGATGTGAGGTGAATCAGATAGATATGAATGGATGAATGGATGTGATGTGAATAGAGGGGATGAGATGTGATGTGAATGGAGAGGATGGATGTGATGTGAATAGAGGTGATGAGATGTGAGGTGAATAGATGTGATGAGATGTGATGTGAATCAAATAGATGAGAATGGATGGATGGATGTGATGTGAATAGAGGTGATGAGATGTAAGGTGAATAGATGTGATGAGATGTGATGTGAATCCGATAGATGTGAATGGATGAATGGATGTGATGTGAATAGAGGTGATGAGATGTGAGGTGAATAGATGTGATGAGATGTGATGTGAATCAGATAGATGTGAATGGATGGATGTGATGTGAATAGAGGTGATGAGATGTGAGGTGAATAGATGTGATGAGATGTGATGTGAATCAGCTAGATGTGAATGGATGGATGGATGTGATGTGAATAGATGTAATGAGATGTGATGTGAATCAGATAGATGTGGATGGATGGATGTGATGTGAATAGAGGTGATGAGATGTGAGGTGAATAGATGAGATGAGATGTGATATGAATTCGATAGATGTGAATGGATGGATGGATGTGATGTGAATAGAGGTGATGAGATGTGAGGTGAGTAGATGTGATGTGATGTGATGTGAGTAGATGTGATGAGATGTGAGTAGATGTGATGTGAGTAGATGTGATGAGATGTGATGTGAATCAGATAGATGTGAATGGATGGATGGATGGATGTGAGTAGATGTGATGAGATGTGATGTGAATCAGATAGATGTGAATGGATGGATGGATGTGATGTGAATAGAGGTGTGAATAGAGGTGATGATATGTGAGGTGAATAGATGTGATGAGATATGATGTGAATCAGATAGATGTGAATAAATGGATGGATGTGATGTGAATAGAGGTGAATGGATGTGATGAGATGTGATGTGAATGGATGGATGGATGTGATGTGAATAGAGGTGATGAGATGTGAGGTGAATAGATGTGATGTGATGGGATGTGAATCGGGATAGATGTGAATGAATGAGATGTGAGGTAAAATGAATGAGATGTGAGGTGAGTGAATGTGATGTGTGAATGGATGAGATGTGAATGAATGTGATGTGAGGTGAGTGAATGTGATGTGTGAATGGATGAGATGTGAGGTGAGTGAATGTGATGTGTGAATGGATGAGATGTGAATGAATGTGATGTGATGAGATGTGGATATGGGTAGATGCGAGTGGATGAGATCTAATGCAGATAAATGAGAAAAGATGAGATGAAATGGAAAATGATGTGATGAGAATGGGAATACACATGAAATAAATGAGCATTGATGTGGAAAGACGAGAGTTTGTTATAGAAACTATATTTATGACCTATTTTTAAATGACTATTTTATTTCAAGAATGCTAGGGAGGCATTTTGACTGTCTTGTGAGAATGAGGTCGTAGGGAGACCTAATCTGATAAAGTTGCAACAGCTGGACGGAGGACGTCTCGCATAGCAAGGTCTCAGCCGAGGTCTTGACCTCGATTAAAATGGTGAGCTTTCGGTACGGTGGATGAGGGACCAAGGAAGCGGTCTATGAGTGAAGCGCTAGGTCACCTGCGAAGGATCCTAGAGGGTACTGACCATGCAGTGCTCGGGCTCTGGGTCACCGACAATACCCACGCATGTGTCGAGGAAGATATTGGAACAAGGAGTAAGAGTTGTTTTCTGAATCTGGGCATGGATCTGGTTGATTGAACTTGCTGGTCCTCAACGGATGAGTCCATGGCTCTTTTATATGGATCTGTTGGTTGACCTTGCTGATCCTCAGCGGAGATTCCATTTTGATATGTGAATATATTGCCAATTACTATGAGCTAGGAACTATCGAAAAGGCCCCCTGAGTGGACATGTGGTGAGCGTTAAGGTTGCCAATGATGCCATAGGTACATCCATGAAGAAATGATTAGAATTAAGGATTCAACCAGAGATTTTGAGGATTATGATCAGTGACTCTATGATTTCATTAAATGATTGTTTTAAAGACAGCTGATTCTGTGAAAAAGGCAATTTCATATTGGGTGTGTAAGTGGTGTGACTAATTTTAAGTTTGCATGAATACCCAGCTAGGCGGCCTGGGAACTCTTTTCCTTGGTACTGAGACAAAACCTAACCAAATTCTTAATTGGATCCCATCACTACAGTGGTTGGTGGGCAGTTGGCTAACCCACGGGACTGGATAGGCTGGGCTGATGGATCCCTATTTTGAGACTCAATTCTATTATGGTATGATAGATGAAGTAAATCCCGGATAAAAATTGTTCTATGGAAAAGAATCAACGGCTGTGCCTCTCAATGAGGAAAAAAGTGTTGATCTCTATGATCTAAGTGCAATATTTTCCTTGATCTGACTTTGATACTTACGGGTTTGGTCAAATCAGTTCAGTTAGTTAAGGCTTTTGACTACATTAGAGTAAAAATTATCTTGGAGGAATCGCCTGTGCTTTTCGGGCAAGGGAAGTTTTTCCAGATTCGGTTTCGAAAGAACCGATGGATTAGTCTCTTGTCCGGATATCCGTGGGCGAGGCCCCGAGTGAGGGACCCTGCCGCAAGAAGTGCTACTTCCGCTGCTAGCACCCCTAAATTCATTGCGAGATGGGGACAGGGATCTCACATTACCCCTGCTCTTTTGACATCTACAATGGCAAGGTTTGTGACTGTCTATGGTTCGCAAGTGGGAACAAAGCTTGTTATATGTTCAAGCCAAAGATATAATGAGATATCTCTATTGGAAATATAAGAACACTTTGCACTCTCTAGCAAGAGGATCACTCTGCACCCAATAACTTTGGGTGCATAAAGTATTAAGATTGAAGCTCAAACTCTTGTTGATGGAAATGAGGGATATGTGTTCGATGCAAATGTTCAAGCATTTTATAAGGTTAGGTTGCATACTGTCAACTTGGAAGTGCTTGATGAGAAGAGGAAACTATGAAGAAACATAATGTGGTGGATTTCTCTTGAGTGTTTTTAATCTTATTTGTGTTTAGCCTAGAGGGAGAAATCTACATGTTGCCTTTAAAAGTATGCACAGATTGTATCTGTTGATGAATTACATGTGTCCAATGATGGATATATTGCTTTTGAGCTCCCTCCTTCTGGGCAGAATTCTTCAATGCTAGGAATGGAGCATAAACATGATGGTCATGTATGGGCACACTATGTAGTTTGTAGTAGTGATTGCTTTCGAGGTACAGTGTGACTAAGCAGGTGTGTCACCTACGTTGCAACAATCTAGAGTGCCCGCACATTGTGGCCATTTTAGTTTGTGAATGAGACTCACTAGATTGGGAGAGTGCAAAAGTAGCCTCAAATTGGGAGATTGGGAGAAGAGACTAGAACTCTTGTATGTGATCATTGTAGACTTCCACTTGAGTGTGTTAAGTAGTGTCATGCGGTCATATATTATTGTGTTCCAAAAGATCGAAGAAATATACTAGATGTGCAATGCATTTGGGTTACCATGACCGTCCATGTCCAAAGGGAATTAGTAGGGAGAAAAAGAGAATAATTGAAGATAAAGTGTACTGACATGCAAAGGGGAGTCCACCTGCAACACCTAAACAGGTCAAGGTGAGCATGGCCCAAGAGCTGGTCCTTGACATTTTGATTAAAGGACGTGAGGGGAAAGAAGGAGATTTTGGTGACAAGGAGCTAAATGACCTACTTAAGATTGTCACTCTGTTGTTGGATAAGAAGAAAATTGAGAGATGTATTCAAGAATCTAAAGAGAGCAGTGTGGTTGCCCCCTCTAAAATCTTTGTGAAAATGATTGTTTTCTTAAGAAGGTAACATGGATTCTAGTCCTATGGTTTAGTTGAAATGGATTGTTATCTTGGTTAAATTAAGGTACAGGTATAACTTCTCCCTACCTTGACGTTGCCCTGTACTTGTGCTTGTGTAGTCGGACGGTGGAGATGTTAGTAAGGCCCAGAGTTGGCCCATGGTATCCCTCATACCATTGGGAGAATGAGGTTTGCCGATTGAGACGAGTGATTGTGATGCTACCTAGTTTTGAGGGCCTAGGCTAGTGCGGTGAATTAGCCTACCCTAGTGCGTAGACATCCCTCTAAGGGGGCGGGAGGATGATCGAGCGACGGACCCCGAGATGGCGAGCGACAGGCTGGCTTGAGTCCTCACCAGCGGGCGGCCAACGATGAGGTGTATGGTCCCGTAGGGTTTTGCCTAGCATGTAGAGACTGGAAGGCCGAATTCTAGATCATCGATCGTATAAAGGAAAAGAATAAGAGAGCCAGTTTGGCTTGTATGGAATTGATTCATGTATAAACTTTTTTTTATAAATCTTGTCTTTGGCATTATTGTACTATGGAAAAAGGTTGTTTTAACAAACCTTGTGAAAAGGGCCTTAATTAAGGAACATGTTTATTTATGTGAAACAGTGTGGTAGGATTAATTAGAAAATAAATTGATGCATGAGTAGGGTGGAAAGTGGGAGGATGGAATGCCCCAATGGCACCATCCTATGGATGGGTGGACCCGATTAGTCGGGTAGCTTTTCAACATATTAAGTGAAAGGCCTACACTAGATAAATAGGTTCTCGGGCAATTCTATTCTAGAAGACTAGGCCAGCGGGGCTGTGCCTTGCATCGATGAGGAAAAATGCATTGTCTCTAGGAATCAAAACTAGTAGTTGTCCAAATTATGATCAATTACCCTATGGGTGATTTGATTTTTAGAAGACCATGGTCCCCCTGCAAGATAGAACTAGGTCTTACCTATGAATCATATACTTGAATCTCTGCATGGTCAAGGTGTCAATGAGTAGGAAATTTTCTCCAAGATAAGACTTAGTGGACTATCTTAAGTGTTTCCCCTATTTTGGAAGGGGGAAACCTTACAATCCCATAATGCCTTATGGCTCTGCTACATTTCAAACACTTGGATTAAGGTTTGGACCTCCTCCATTGTAAAGTTTGTACCTTCTGTCCAAACACTTGGAGCAGGTCTAGGTGGTGCAATCACCCACTTGGTGTCCACATGCCATCAATGTGTATTCGTAGTAGCACATAACCATACAAATCCCTCCCGAATGCCACCCAAGGCACCATCATGTCCTGAGTAAGTATGTCATCCCAAAAAATAAGGCACAGACACACCACCTTGCTGTGGGGTCCACCCTATGGATTAATCATCAGGGAACTGCATCACTGCTTTGTATCTTACAAAAATCCAAAAGCATATAACTTTAGAATTAGGTTCTGTCCGTCTTATCCCCCATAATGTTTTCACTAATGTCTTCTCTTGAATGGCGGGCAAGATGGATTTTGGAGGAGTTGGAATAGTTGGCCCTTTTTTGTTAACTGTCATAGCCACATACTCTAGCCTATGGCTAAATCATTCTCAAGCAAAACACCTAGAGATGCCAAGATAGGTCTTTTACATGCATAAATTTCTACTCTTGCTTCACTTTTGGGCAATCCAGATTAGCCTTTGCCATTGCACTATGGGTCAATTAGTATTTTGCTTGTTAGCACCCTACCATTCCTTGAACGGAAGCGCTCCTTAGTTTCTTGGAGTCCCGGTCCAATCCTAGTATAACCACCCACCAAGTATGCATTATTGTGTGCATTTTACAACACATTTCAACTTCAGATTACGATAAGACATTCTTTATTAAGGCATTTGATGTTGTTTAAAAGAATACAAACTTTAACTAGTAAATCAATCAAATAGATCACTATTAACAATTAATAGAGAAGACAAGGCCATACCTCAACCCCTAAGAATGATATATAATTGAAAAACATAATTTATTTATACCTTATAGAAAGTTGTCGTTTATCATTGTCTTTGCTCGTTAATAAGAGTTTCAGAACTTGATATATGAGAATAGAGAGTCTTCTAATACCTTCTCTTACGGTTGAAATCATCTGATCATCTCCAAGCTTTATCTCTTCTTACTCGTACTCTGACTTTTCTCTCTTTCGAAGGTCTATGGCAAAACAGCCTTTTCTTGTAGGGCTACGACATACTATTCTTTCTTTAAAATAAAATCTATGGAGTTTTGGTCTCTTCCTCCAAAAGACCATAGCAATCTAACCTTCTCTTCTAAGAGATTAGATAAGAATGAAGGGATATATACATCCAAAGCTCTAGGATTACCTTGAGACTACTCTTACAGTTTTCCTTGTGTAGAGACCCTGACAGAATTAGAAAATTATCTTGGCCATAACTCTCTGATAAAAACTCAGAATATGGTTGTATAACCAGTCAAAAGAACCAGAAGGTATCCAGTCTACAAGCCCACGCGAGTAGAATAGGCAAAAACGTCTATACATAGCCACAAACACGCCATCTTTAGAAACATGTTGCTTTTCCACCTTTTTAGTGTGCATGGACTCTAAATATGTAAAAGGACTCTAAATATGACCTCTTATCACCTAAATTCGAATTTTTATTTTTGGAGATACTTATCTCTTAATAGAACTATTCTTGTCTTTTTATTTCTTTTAGGATTTTTGGAGCTAATATTTTTATTCTAACACTTTCCTAATGTTTCTAGCCTTATTGTCTCACTCTTCTCTAAGTGCACTCTCTTTCCTTATTGAAATCTATATTAAAAGAGACACATACATGCATGGCTTGGGAGGGACCTTACAGGGATGTCTAAATATGCATTCATAGATTTTGGGATGCTACCTACAAATGCATGAAAAATGTTTTGGTCGCCCACATTTTGGTCTTAGGAGGAGAATATGCATAGCATTAACTGTTGGAGTTTTGTTTTTGGGTTTTTGGTCAAGGTCGCACTTTCTTTATCTATTTAAAATACGCTTATATTTGATCTCGTGTTACTCAATATTGTTTTTAGTAGCCGAGTATGTTAAAAATTCATTGTTGGGGATCTCCTAGTTTAAGGTTTCTTGTTGTCGTCAGGCTTTTTTCTTCAATAGAAGTTAAGATTCGCTAGTTGAGGTTTCTTGTTGTTGTCAAGCTTTTTTTTCCTATAAAAGTTATGGTTATGGTTAGACGATCCAATTATTCATATGATATCATTTCACTTTGTTATAAACCATCCCCATCCAAAAGGTTTCATCCTCAAAACCATTGATATGTACAATTGCAATCCTCATGGATACAGTATATGTCAATGGAAACTTGAAGCTCATGCTCACACCATGTATGGGAGACCAAAATTGCATGTATGGGCGAGGGCTACCTAAGGATTCTCAATCCATGATTCTCCATATGGTATCAGAGCCAAGTTGAGTCTCTCCATTAGCTTAGTTGCAAGTTATTAACATTTGATTAAGGTTTAGTGGTAGATTTAGGAAAGATTTTATCAGAGCCAGGTTGAGTCTCTCCATTAGCTTAGTTGCAAGTTATTAACATTTGATTAAGGTTTCTATTTTAGTGGTAGATTTAGGAAAGATTTTATCTCTCTTCATTCAGCACCTTGCTCAATAGACTTTAGATAAGCCTTGTGTGTGTAGAAGCAAAGGAAGTAGAAGAAGAGGTTGCAAAGAAGGTTGAGCATAGCTCGTGTGGTGGAGAGATTATAGTTAGAGAGAGAGAGAGAGAGAGAAAAAAATAAGAAGGAGAAGAAGAAATAGGTGGTTGATCAAAACAAGCTGAAGCGGCCAGTGATTAGTAACAACTAACGCAAGCAAACAGCAACCACAGCAAGCTCACAGGCCCACGTTGACTCCTTCTAAGCAACACAATGTAGTCGGCTTCCTACTAAAAGAAAGAAACGATGTTGGCAGCAATGTAGAGAAGCAAGAAGCGTCGCAGCCAGAACGGCCTTGAGCAACTCGCGCAAATGTTCAAGAGACAGAGAAGCACAACTATTCGAGGCAGCGCTCGTCTCGTTGGTGTTCTGTAGCTCAACAAGAGCACATCAACAAGAGCACCATATACATCAACAACACAAGAAGTTCGCTTAAAACTTTGTGAGCAGGAATCAAACAAGGAGCATGCGAGTAGCGAAGCAACCATTGCAAATCTCCAATCGTCTCATACCAAACCAGTAGTCGCACAGCACGGCAGCGGCACGAAAGCCACAATACATAGATAAGGTTGATTTTTTTCCTTTTTAAAAAAAGAAAAAAAAAACCTAAGGTTTAAAAACCTTATCCCTTTCCAAGAGCGTGTTCACACACTTTGCAAAGCCAAGATAAGTGTGCATTCTTTCATGGGCATCAATGTCATATGTAATGGTTGGATCATCATCAACAAAACTCTTCCATCAAACAATGTACATGCAAGAGAAAGGCCATGTTATACTCTCCTCATATAAAAGGAGGACATTTCAAACAATGGAATACAAGCACAACATCTCAAGTTTTTTTATGAGTACAAGTTTCCATCTTGTAACCTAACTGAACTTGAGTCTAAACTTAATTTGCACACACTCATGATGAGTCTTTTGCATTTCTATCCACCTTAGCTTAGCATTTTGATTAGTATAGGATTAGTTTATGATAAGGTAAATGTCTTATTATTAGGATGTGTAGTTAGGAGATCTCAATCCATGATTCTCAACATGAAGAATACCCAATCACCCTCCATGAACTCCAATGGCCTCCGATGAGCATTAGCATAATGTTTCATCCTTTCTTGAGCTTGCTTCATATTAGCTTTGCATTGTTGTTGCAAGAGTGCATCTAACTTTTCAATCTCCTCTTTTGCATTAGGATTCACCGTTTCTTGGTTTTGAAGCATCATTGGCAGATTCACTTTGTACCCATGGAGTGCCTCAAAAGGTGACATGCCAATGCTCTCATGATGTGTACTATTATAGGAAAACTCAGCAGCGGAAGCAACCACTCATCCCAAACACCTTGCGTATCATGGCAATAGTGCCTCAAGTAAGTTTCCACCCACTTGTTCACCCTCTCGGTTTGTCCATTGATTTTGGGGTGAAAGGCAATGCTAGGTGTCAAAACAGTCCTCCAAAATGAACTCATAAACTTCACATTCTGACCATTTGTTGTGGCACTCCATGCAACTTGAACACATGATCGACAAACTATTTTACAACCATAGATGCTGAAAATTTGACCTTGGAATTAATAAAATGTGCCACTTTTGTCAAGCGGTCTACCACCACATATATACTATCCCATCCCCTCCTTTTATGAGGAAGCCCCGTGATGAAATCCATAGAGATGTGTGTCCATTTTTCATTGGGAATAGGCAAAGGAAAGGTTTACACATCTTTCCACATTCCTTTCTAAATAAAAACTCTTCTGCAGCCCCATGTGCCCCGATAATGGAGAAGAATGCATCTCTTCTAACACCCTCTTCTTGTAGCTCAATATCGGCTCAAGGTAGACTTTGCCTTTGTAGTAAATGAGTCCATTACGAAGTTCAAAATGTAGCAAATCATCATGAGACCCTTGTTGTAATTTTTGCCACAAATGGTGCCACTTCCTTATCAATAGGTACTCCTCTTAGATATCCAAAATCAAATCTTTATGTAACTCCGAAATCGCCATGCATCTACATGCCCAGATATGTGACAATGCATCCACCGCAACATTCTCTTTCCCTTTCATGTAAGAGATTTTGAAATCATAATTTTGCAATATAGCCACCCACCTTTGCTTGGGAGAGAGTGTAGGTTGAGACAAGAAGTATTGAAGCACTCTATGATCACTCACAAAGAAATGACTCCCATACAAATAAAGATGCCACTTCTTTATTGCATGAAGTATTGAAGCACTCTATGATCACTCTCTTCACAAAGAAATGACTCCCATACAAATAACGATGCCACTTCTTTATTGCATGAAGTATTGCCAATATCTCTTGATCATGAAGTTTTTACTCTCAAATGCAATCACTCCATGTTGTTGGAACAAAATAGCCCCAATGCCTCTTCCACACACATTGGCTTGAACCACAAATGGCTTCATGAAGTCTGGGCATACAAGTATAGGGGCTAATGTGAGCATTTCCTTGAGCTCGGAAGCTCTTATCGGCTATAGCATCCCAAAAGAAAGCTTATTTCTTAAGCTTCTCAGTAAGAGGAGTGGTAATGTGAGCATACCTCTTAATGAGCCTCCTATAAAATGATGACAAGCCCAAGAATCCCCTTAATTGAGTGGTATTTGTAGGCATGGGCCAATTCTTAACACACTCAATCTTCTTAGGATCCACCATAATGCCTTCTTTGCTCACTACGTGTCCAAGATACTCAACCTTTTGTGCCATAAATGTACATTTTATCTCCTTTGCATACAAGTTGTTGGCTCTTAAAGCATCCAAAACAGCCCTTATATACATCAAGTTCTCCTTCTCCCCTTTGCTATATATCAAGATATCATCAAAGAATACAAGAACCCATTTGTAGAGGAAAGGTCCAAGCACCTTGTTCATTAAGGCTTGAAATGTTGTCAGCACATTGCATAACCCAAACGGCATAACTAAATAATGGTAGAGACCTCTCTGTGTCCGAAATATCGTTTTGAATTCATCACCTTCCTTGATTCTTAATTGGTAGCTCGATCTCAAATAAATCTTGGAGAAAAAACATGCACCTTTCAACTCATCAAGCAAGTCATCAATTTGTGGAATAGGGAATCTATTCTTGATTGTAGATTTATTCAAATCCTTATAGTCCACGCACATGCAAAAAGTGTATTCCTTCTTCTTTACCAAGAGTATGGGTGATGCAAAAGGTGATTGTCTAGGAGTAACCCATCCCATGTCCATAAGATCTTGTACTTGATTTTCCACTTCATCCTTCTCCACTTTTGAGACAATCTATAAGGTGGTTCATTAACGGGATTGGTATGTGGCTCAAGATCTATTCCATGATCCACCTTCCTTTTTGGTAGCAACACTTTGGCATTTGGAACACATTCTCATACTCCTTTAACAATTCCTTCATACATTTATGCATAACCTCACTCTTTTGCTCATTTCTTTATTCCTGCAAAGCTCTACTAAAACATATATGCATCCCATTTTCTTTAGCTCCCTCTTGAGTTATGTTACATTGATTATCTTGATACTTGGCACTTAAGTTCCAGTCAATGTAACCTCATGGTTTCCATGCATGAAACTCATATACCCTTGCTGTAAATGCATGTGAAACAACCCAAGAGCGGCCAACTAATCGCATCCCAAAACAATGTCAATGGGAACCATATCCAATACAAGTAAATAACCTTGCAAGTATAATCATTTGTGAGAATCAATCTCACATCTTTGCATACCATTGTGCAATCCATCCATCAGTCACTTGAACTTCATGCCACAAAGATAAAGCTATGGGCTACAATTTGAGACTGCACATGGATTTGGTGTTGATAAAGCTATGTGTGCTTCCACTATCAATCAAAACATGCGCCACCCTTCCATTAATGCATGACTTTATCCTTAATGTATTTTCCCCTTTGTAACCATCATAGGCATCACTTGAGATATTGCATAGGATAGCCATATTGTCCTTGTCATGATAAGCACACATAGCCAATAGTAACCCATCATCATAGTAGTCAACATCTCCCTTCTTTGATCCATCCATGTCAAAAGAGAATTCGCCATCCTTTTCTACATCCTCGACTTCATTATTGGCATCTTCAAAAATACTCCTCATATTCATCCACATCCTCCTTTATGTCTTCATGGTGGCAAGGTTCGGTGAGAATCATACTTAGGGTCATCTTCTTGGCCGTACAAACCTTCCAATGATCCTTATTCCATTTGTCACCACACTTGAAGCACAAACCCTTATTCTTCAAATCATTAATACGATCTTCCCAATAACCTTGCTCTTGTTGTATGCTTTCGCATATCAACTTGCTTCCCATCAACATTTGGAGGTCAAGGAAAAGAGTTACCAAATCTAAAATTTCCTCTTCCACCTCTTCCATAGATGGTTGGGAATCTAGGAGGACCCATGCGATAGATGTTAATCCAATTCTAGGATTAACAAGAGCTACCACCACTATCTTACATCAAGGAGCCACGGTAGATACACCAAAGGGTCATACATTCAAGATATAAAGCAATAATGTCCAAAGCTGCAACTTGGTGGACGGGTGCCCGTAATGGTGTGACGCACGGAGTATTTGGCGATTCCCGCTTCAAGAGCGTGTGGTAGCAAGCTAGGATAAAGTCCCAAGTGATGTACTTCATGGATATATTATGAGAGTAGTAATTATAATAGCATTAGGCCTTTTATGAGCCTAAAGTGCCTGGCCGGCCATAGTTTAAGTGAGTGTGAACACTTATGACCATGTATATAAGTCAATTCTCTCATAATACAATATACTCTCCCATTGTGCAATTGAGTCTTGCTTTGCTAATCCTCTTGCTAATCTCTCTCCCTAATGCATGCTAGTGAGTGTGTGTGAGTGAAGTGATGTGAGAGGAGGGACGAGTACCCGTAGTGCAACGTGACGGTGTGACAACGCTCGTACAAGAGACGTAGTGGAATTGCTTCTCAGGGAGTTGTAGAGCTTGAAGACCTCAAGGGTTATGAGCTTGACCATTAGAAAGATCCTCTTACGCGACAGTTGCGGTTCACCAGGTAATCTCTTTTTGGATGTGTTTCAAGGAGGGTTAGGGTGGTGAGCCATAACAATAAGCAACTCCACTTGAAGATTTTCCCAAAGTTGAAGTGCCAATATCAGTGTTAAACACATGCCTTGCTCCACTAGCATGTGTATACTTTGCCTCATAGATCTCCGCAAAGCATGGCCTCCATGATGGTTTTGGGTCTTTGAGCATCCACATCAACCTTGATGTTGTTTTGCAGCCCTTTGATAAAATTCCTCAATTTGTACTCCTCACTCAAGTCTTCCACGTGAAGTGAGAACTTCATGAACTTGTGCACATAGTCCTTGACATTGCCCGTTTGAGTGAGATCATCCCATTTCTCCATCACCCTTGATCTATTAAGGTTTGAAACAAAGTTCTCCTCATCTCATTCTTGAAATCTTCCCAAGTAGTGATCAAATAGCCATGAGCATTCAAGTGTCACCACCATGCATGTGTATAACCTTCTAGATGCAAAGTAACAAAACAAAACTTATCCCTATCACTAGGAAGGCTAAGTTCAAAGTAAATCTCCATCTTATCAATCCATTCTTCAAATTCCTCATTGTTGAGCCTTCACCCTTGAACTTAGTAAAAGTCAACTTTTCCTTCACTCCCTTAAACTCATCTTCATCACCACCTCGATGATGAACATGCAGTCTATGCTCAAATGGTCTAACATGATTGCCCTTAAACTTATTGAAATGATAAGATCTACCATGATTAGGTTCCATCCCATTAAAATGATGACCCATTTTATCAAAGTGATGACCACTCATGTATAAAGGATGATGACCCATCTCATCAAAGTGATGACCACTCATGTGTAGATAATTCCAATTGCCATTCACCGTTAATTCTTCCAAAATTATGCCTTTGCTTTTGTCCACATTTCTCCCTTGCATTGATGAAACCCCATTCATAGGACCATGTATAGGCATATCGTGTAAGATTCCTCCCTCCGGATTTTGAGGTGTGCTGGTGTAAGAACCTCCCCTTCTGATCTTATAATTCCCCTCTCTGAAATAAAAGAAAGATCCTGTTTTACCCTATTTTGGCCTAGAGAGAGAAAATGTCTAGAGGGAGGGGTAATTCAAAATTGAGATATTTTTTGATATAAAAATCCTCCTAGTGTCTAAAATGGTTTCCCCTGAAACAGAAATTCAAAAAGAACTTTCGAATGTGCAATTGGAATTAATTAAAAATAGGTATAAAGGACCTTAGCCTAAGGGTCCAGATTTTCAAAAAAATTTGAATTATGCTCCAATTAAGGTTCCTATGGACCAATAAGATTAATCCAAATGCAGGGAGGAGATAAATTGAATAATAAAAGGAAATCCCCCAAAAATGAGTAAATGCTCACATAAGATGAAGAGTTGACTAAGGACAAAGTTTATTAGTTAAAAAAGAAGAGATATTTAGAGGAAATGATGCATTTTTGACACCTTAGTGTGGGGATCTCCCCTCATGAAGGAGGTGCCTATTTCACATGTGTGGAGGAGTTTTAAACTCATAAATAATGAGATATTTTCATCTCTCCTCTCTCCTATTTCAGCTAGATCTAAAAAGTAAGCTAAACTGACCCAAAAATGGTCAAAAATTGACCAAACTGATCTAGAAAATTATAGAATTAGTTTGCTTGGTTAGAGGCTCATTTTTTTCTATAAATAGAAGCCTCCCCCTTTGTAAAAGGTTAATAGTATTTATGCACTGTTACTCTACTCCTTCCCAAAGCCAAATACATTGAATTCACTTGATAATTCAATTGTTTTTGACTAAATCCTCTCCAAAAGAATTGGTGGCCACTCTTGATCCAAACAAGAGTAGAACCTTCAATCCCTCAAGCCAAAGGAAAGCTCACAAAACTCCATGTAAGCTAAAAATTTTACTTTTTAAATTCTAATCTATGGTTTTCTAATTTCCTTGCTTTTTTAGTTGATTAAAGTGAATCATGATGTTATGCCTTGATGAAAAGGCCACCCCCTTCTCTTCCTTAAGAATTCAGTCTTTCTTTATCCTAAAATGAGTAACAAATAAATTGATTTCTTATTGTTTACTCTTTAGAAAGTGAAAATTGAGTAGATTAGAGTACTTTACTTCAAATTGGGATTAATTTTAAATTGATATTAGAATGTAAAAATTGAGAAATGGTCAGCCATACAAAGGAGGTTATGGTAAAATTTTCTTGAATTTTGTGAAAAATAAAGTTTATTTTTATGTTATTCTAAAAGAGTAATTCCAACCATTTGTACATTCTAATAGAAATATTTTTATTTATTCCATGTATATATTCACCTATGAATATGCATGGATATCATTGCTATTATTAATTATTAAAATTAATTTCTATGCATAGAAAGATGCATATTGGAAATATTTTTATTATAAAAGTGTTGTTTTCATTGAATTTAAATTCTATGCATAGAAAGATGCATATTGGAAATTTTTTTATTATCAAAGTGTTATTTTCATTGAATTTAATTTATATGCATGGAAAGATGCATAATGGAAATTTTTTTAATATAAAAGTGTTATTCTCATTAAAATTGATTTTATGCATAGAAAGATGCATAAAGGATTTATTTTTCTTTTAAAAGTGTTATTTTTATTAAAATTAATTTTATGCATAGAAAGATGCATAAAATATTTATTTCTATTTCAAAAGTGTTATTTTCATTAAAATTCATTTTATGCATAGAAAGATGCCTAAAGGATTTATTTTTCTTTCAAAAGTGTTATTTTCATTAAAATTGATTTTATGCACAGAAAGATACATAAAGGATTTATTTTTCTTTCAAAAGTGTTATTTTTATTAAAATTACTTTTATGCATAGAAAGATGCATAAAAGATTTATTTTTATTTCAAAAGTGTTATTCTCATTAAAATTGATTTTATGCATAGAAAGATGCATAAAATGTTTATTTTTATTTCAAAAGTGTTATTCTCATTAAAATTGATTTTACGCATAGAAAGATGCATAAAGGATTTATTTTTCTTTCAAAAGTGTTATTCTCATTAAAATTGATTTTATGCATAGAAAGATGCATAAAGGATTTATTTTTCTTTCAAAAGTGTTATTCTCATTAAGATTGATTTTATGCATAGAATGGAAAAGAATCAACGGCTGTGCCTCTCAATGAGGAAAAAAGCATTGGTCTCTATGATCCAAGTGCAATCTTTTCCCTGATCTGACTATGGGACTTATGGGATCGATCAGATCAGTTTAGTTAATTAAGGCTTTTGACTATGTTAGAGAAAAATTATCCTGGAGGAATTGCCCGTGCTTTTCGAGCAAGGGAAGTTTTTCGGGTTTGGTTTTGGAAGAACCGATGGATTAGTCTCTTGTCCGGATATCCGTGGCGAGGCCCCGAGTGAGGGACCCTGCCCCATGCAAGAAGTGCTACTTCCGCTGCTAGCACCCCTGAATTCTTTACGCGGTGGGGACAGGGATCTCACATATCGGGCATACTTGTTTCCACCTTGATGCATCAATGAAGACCTGCGTGGGGGATAGGCCCCACACTTACATCAGTGTCCACCGCCTCACTAGATGAGCTCGATATCTCAACACTCCCCCTCGAGCTCAATTCCATCTCATGTACACCAAGCAAAGCCCTAAATCTGCGGAGCTTCTCTGTACTCAATGCTTTGGTGAAGATGTCAGCGATCTGATCCTGTGTGCTGACATAAACAAGGTCAACGTCTCCTGCCAAAACCTTCTCTCTGACAAAATGGTAGTGGACCTCTATATGCTTCGTGCGAGCATGAAAAACTAGGTTCCTGGCCAACTGTATACTGCTAATGTTGTCACAGAAAATGACAACTTGTCTATCCACTGATAGACCCAAATCTGCAAGGAGCTTTCTCAACCAAGCTACCTCACATGCTGCCATAGCAGCACCTCTGTACTCGGCCTCATCTCGACTAATCAAGATACGCTTTGACTGTGGATGATACAATCTGTAACCCTTGCTCTCAGCACTGTAGCCAACAAAAATGCATTTGACAGCCTTATCATCCAATTTTCTGCGTTGTTGCACAGGCACTAAAGCATAGGCCAAGCAACCAAAGACACGCAAGTGACCTATAGAAGGCTTCCTGCCATGCCAAGCTTCGTATGGAGTAATAGACTGCAAGGCCTTAGTGGGACACCTGTTGAGTACCTCTTGAGTACATAGCGTAGTTGGGCAAACAAGCTTGACAAATATGGGCGTAATTTTATGAAACTGGGACAGAGATATGTGTACATGGGTACACAGATGCTCATTAAGTTTGAGACTTTAAATGGGATACATGACAAATTGAAAGCGCTGACTTTTATTCAGCAGTTTGATGCAGCATACACTGGGGGTAACTTTACAGAGTCTTCTAAGGTGCGGAAGGCTGCTACTTTCTTGAAAGGTAATGCACTGCAGTGGTGGACCTCACTATTGATGCAAGGACAAGCACCTGTTACATGGGTTCAATTTAAGCAGCAGTTCTCTTTTGCTTGGCTTACAAATACTTTTGAAGTGGATGTTATGACAGCATGGCACAAACTTGATGCAGCCAACTGTGTAAATTTGGAAGAGTATAATAAGAAGTTTTGGGATGCACTCTTGCCAGTAACTTCCTGCAGAACAGTGCCATTGTCAGAGCAAACAGAGAAGTATTGCTTTGGTTTGCCCAAAGAAATCAGGGATTATTGCATTAAGACCAATGTTTCTAATATGACTCAGCTCATTGAGAATGCAAACATGGCTAATGCATTACTACAGGGAGGTTCACGTGGCTTTAAGAGCACAGTGAAGAAGGAACCTCAAGACAAAGCACAGAAGAGGCCACTGTATGGCAAGTCATTTGAAGAGAGAAAGGCATTGGACAACATGTCCAAGCCATACTGTCTCTGCAGTAATCCAATACCATGTGGTGACTTAATCACCTCAATGTCCAAGAAATATCTGAGCTCTCCCAAATCCTTCATCTCAAACTTCTGTCTAAGCAAGATCTTTACATCAAAGATCTCTGCATCATGGTCTCCCTCGTAATGATCAGGTCATCTACATAGATGACAACAAGCACAACCCCTCTATCACTGTGTCTCACATACAGCGAGAAATCTGCATTGGCTACATGAAAGCCAATAGTGACAAGATATTCAAAAATCTTGTCAGACCATGCTCTTGGTGCTTGTTTTAAGCTATACAAGGCTTTCTTCAACCTACAAACATGCTCGGGGTGACTCACATCCTCATAGCCAGGTGGCTACAACATATACAACTCTTCTTGCAAATCCCCATGCAAGAATGCATTCTTTACATCCATGTGATGTAAAGACCATTTCTTTGACGCAGCCACCACTGCTATCACAACTCTCATTGTTGCCATCTTGGCAATAGTGATAGCCACTGCTATCACAACTCTCACTGTTGCCATCTTGGCAACTGGGCTGAAATTTTCCTCATAATCAATGCCATATGTCTGCGCATATCCTTTGGCTACCAATGTTGCCATCTTGGCAACTGGGCTGAAATTTTCCTCATAATCAATGCCATATGTCTGTGCATATCCTTTGGCTACCAATCTAGCCTTGTACCTGCTTATGCTTCCATCACTGTTATGTTTTACTTTGTACACCCACTTGCATCCAATGGCTTTCTTGCCTTCAAGCAATTGCACTAAATCCCAAGTCTCAGTATGAAGTTCATTCTTCAACTGTATCTTTCGTGCCTTGGTATTTGTTTCATAGAGTTTTACCAAGGTGTCCCACACCTCCTTGGGGGACTTGGCATCCTATAGCCTAATCATGGTGTCCTGTATACTGATAGAGAGCCAATACATAACTTTTTTGGCTCCTTGGTTCCAATCCTTGAACTCTTTCACATCTGCAACTGTAAGGTTCCCACCTTCCAAAAATAGGGGAAACACTTAAGATAGTCCACTAAGTCTTATCTTGGAGAAAATTTCCTACTCATCGACACCTTGACCATGCAGAGATTCAAGGATACGATTCATAGGTAAGACTTAGTTCTATCCCGTAGGGGGAGCGTGGTCTTCTAAAAATCAAATCACCCATAGGGTAATTGATCATAATTTGGGCAACTACTAGTCTTGATTCCTAATAGAGACAACGTTTTTTTCCTCATCCATGTAAGGCACAGCCGCTGGCCTAGTCTTTTAGAATAGAATTGTCCAAGAACCTATTTATCTAACGTAGGGCTTTCACTTAATATGTTGGAAAGCTACTCGACTAATCGGGTCCACCCGTCCGTAGGATGGTGCCGTCGGGGCATTCCATCCTCCCACTTTCCACCCTACTCACGCGTCAATTTGTTTTCTAATTAATCCTACCACACTGTTTAACATAAATAAACATGTTCCTTAATTAAGGCCCTTTTCACAAGGTTTGTTAAAACATCCTTTTTACGCAATACAATAATGCCAAGACAAGATTTATAAAAAAAAAGTTTATACATGAATCAATTTCATACAAGCCAAACTGGCTCTCTTATTCTTTTCCTTTATACCACCGATGATCTAGAATTTGGCCTTCTAGCCTTTACATACTGGGCAAAACCCTACGGGACCATACACCTTATCGTTGGCTGCTGGCGAGGACTCAAGCCGGCCTGTTGCCCTCTCAAGCTCCATCGCTCGATCCTCCCGCCCCTCAGAGGGATGTCTGCACACTAGGGTGGGCTAATTCACCGCACTAGCTTGGGCCCTCAGAACTAGGCAGCATCACAATCACTCGCCTCAATCAGCGAACCTCATTCTCCCAATGGTATGAGGGATACCATGGGCCAACTCTGGGCCTTACTAATGTCTCTGCCGTCCGGCTACACAAGCACAAGAACGGGGTAGCATTAAGGCAGGGAGAAGTTGTACCTATACCTTAATTTAACCAAGATAACAATCCATTTACTCAACTAAACCATACGACTAGAATCCATATTACCTTCTTAAGAAAACAATCCTTTTCACAAAGATTTTTGCATTCCAACTTGAGATCGCGATAAGACATTTTTTATTAAGGCATATTCTGTTGTTTAAAAGAATACAAACTTTAAATAGTAAATCAATCAAATAGATCACTATTAACAATTAATAGAGGAGCCGGGGCCATACCACAACCCCTAAGAATGATATATAATTGAAAAACAAAATATGTATATACCTTATAGAAATTTATCATTTATCGTTGTCTTTGCTCGTTAACAAGAGCTTTAGAACTTAACATATGAGAATAGAGTCTTCTAATACCTTCTCTTACGATTGAAATCATCCAATCATCCCCAAGCTTTATCTCCTCTTACTCGTACTGTGACTCTTCTCTCTTTCTAAGGTCTATGGCAAAATAGCCTTCTCTTACAAGCCTACGGCATACTATTCTTTCTTTAAAAGGAAAGCTATGGAGTTTTGGTCTCTTTCTCTGAAAGACCATAGCAATCTAACCTTCTCTTTAAGATATTAGATAGGAATGAAGGGATATATACATCTCAATCTCTAGGATTACCTTGAGGCTACTTGCTGCCTTCTTACAATTTTTCCTGTGTAGAGACCCTGACAGAATCAGCAAATTGTTTTGGCCATAACTCTCTAATAAAAACTCAGAATATGGTCATATAACCAATCAAAAGAATCAAAAGCCATCTGTTCTACAAGCCATCGCAGGTAGAATAGGCAAAAACATCTGTATATAGCCACAAACGCGCCATCTTTAGAAACGCGTTGCTTTTCCACATTTTTAGTATGCATGGACTCTAAATATGTAAAAGTACTCTAAATATGACCTCTTATCACCTAAATTCAAATTTTTATTTTTGGAGATACTTATCTCTTAATAGAACTATTCTTGTCTTCTTATTTCTTTTAGGATTTTTGGAGCTAATATTTTTATTCTAACACTTTTCTAATGTTTCCACTTGTAAGGTTCCCCCCTTCCAAAAATAGGAAAAACACCTAAGATATTCCACTAAGTCTTATCTTGGAGAAAATTTCCTACTCATCGACACCTTGACCATGCAGAGATTCAAGGATACGATTCATAGGTAAGACTTAGTTCTATCCCGCAGGGGGAGCGTGGTCTTCTAAAAATCAAAACACCCATAGGATAATTGATCATAATTTGGGCAACTACTAGTCTTGATTCCTAATATAGAGACAACGCTTTTTTCCTCATCCATGTAAGGCACAACCGTTGGCCTAGTCTTCTAGAATAGAATTGTCCGAGAACCTATTTATCTAACGTAGGGATGCCACTTAATATGTTGGAAAGCTACCCGACTAATCGGGTCCACCCGTCCCCATAGGATGGTGCCGTCGGGGCATTCCATCGTTCCACTTTTCACCCTACTCACGTGTCAATTTGTTTTCTAATTAATCCTACCACACTGTTTGACATAAATAAACATGTTCCTTAATAAAGGCCCTTTTCACAAGGTTTGTTAAAACAGCCTTTTTTCACAATACAATAATGCCAAGACAAGATTTATAAAAAAAAAGTTTATACATGAATCAATTTCATACAAGCCAAACTAGCTCTCTTATTCTTTTCCTTTATAGCGCCGATTTCCCAAGCTTTATCTCCTCTTACTCGTACTATGACTCTTCTCTCTTTCTAAGGTCTATGGCAAAATAGCATTCTCTTACAGAGCTACGGCATACTATTCTTTCTCTAAAAGAAAAGCTATGGAGTTTTGGTCTCTTCCTCCGAAAGACCATAGCAATCTAACCTTCTCTTCTAAGATATTAGATAAGAATGAAGGGATATATACATCTCAAGCTCTAGGATTACCTTGAGGCTACTTGCTGCCTTCTTACAGTTTTTCCTATGTAGAAACCTAACAAAATCAGCAAATTGTTTTGGCCATAACTCTCTGATAAAAACTCAGAATATGGTCATATAACCAGTCAAAAGGACCGGAAGCCATCTGTTCTACAAGCTTGCATGGGTAGAATAGGCAAAAACGTCTATATATAGCCACAAACACGCCATCTTTAGAAACGCGTTGCTTTTTCATATTTTTAGTATGCATGGACTCTAAATATGTAAAAGTACTCTAAATATGACCTCTTATCACCTAAATTCAAATTTCTATTTTTGGAGATACTTATCTCTTAATAGAACTATTCTTGTCTTCTTATTTCTTTTAGGATTTTTGGAGCTAATATTTTTATTCTAACACTTTCCTAATGTTTCTAGCCTTATTATCTCACTCTTCTCTAAGTACACTCTCTTTCCTTATTGAAATCTATATTAAAAGAGACACATACATACATGGCTTGGGAGTGGCTTGGGAGGGACCTTACAATCTTCCCCACTTAAAAGATTCGAGATGTCCTCATCTCGCAAGGTGGGTTAGTATCTAAGTAAATCCTCCCGTCTCTTTCAAAGTGGTGTCCCTACTAGGTAGAAATCTTCTTTTATCTAAAAATTGTTCCGAGTCCCTTATTTCATGTGTTTGGCTTGTTTTGTTCTACCTCCAAAAGGTCTATTATTCTAAAGTTAATTGGTCTTATTATCCTAAGTTCATGCATCCATATACCTCTCAAATGCTATGAACCTTCGAATTCCTTATTCTATACCCCCATGTAATATGGTAGTTAACAAATTGTCATGGAGAAACGTAAGGGAATCAATCCTTTACGCAATATAACCTATGATAGCAATTTCATAATCTTAGTATCGTCTTGTAGAATAACTCTATTCATCATGCACAATTACTTCACATGAAAGTGAAAAACATTTAGAAGATTAAGAAAAAACCATAAAGTCACACCTTACCTCTTGTTTTGATTGATTCTCTATTCTTAGGAGAGGCCCCTAACCAATGAATTGGTTGTATGTTGAGGAAAGCTCCAAGGAAGGTTGAAGAGAGAGAGAAGCTCCAATCTCTCCAAAATGTAGAGGATTTTTAGGTGATAATACAAAATATACTTATTTTAAGGTAATACTGGCATGGTCTAGTTCACAAATGAGAATACAAAAGAATAAGGGTCTATTTTAAGGTAATACTGGCATGGTCTAGTTCACAAATGAGAATACAAAAGAATAAGGGTCTATTTATAGGTAAGGGAGGCCACTAACTGAGTCCAACTAAGTTCTAGAATTTTCCTGCTTCAGTTTGGTTGAATTTGGACAAGATTTGGACCAGTTTGGCTCCCTTTTTGATTTGGTTTGATCCAGGAGAGAGGAGAGATAAAAATATCTTAATATTTTTGAGCTTAAAACTCATTCACATGTGTGAAATAGGCGCCTCCTTGAAGGCACCCCCTTTCCTTACCAAGGTGTCAAAATTGTATGATTACTCCAAAATATCTCATTTTTGTAATAATATTTCATAATTTTTAACTAATAAATCTTGTACTCAGTCAACTCTTCATCTTATGTGGGCATTTACTTATTTTTGGGTATTTTCTTTTATTCATAGGATTTATCTCATCCCAACACTTGGATTAATCTTATTGGTCCATAGGAACCTTAATTAGACCATAATCCAAAAATTTCAAAAAATCTTGACCCTTAGGCTAAGGTCTTTTAAATCATTTTTAATTGATTCCTAATGCACCTTGGAAAATTATTTTGATTTTCTATTTTAGGAAAACATATTTTTGATATTTGTAGAATTTATATATCCAAAAATATCTCAATATTGAATTACCACTCTCTAGAAATTTTTATCTCAGTAGACAAAAACAAGAAAAAATAATATTTTCTTGTATTAAAAAAAAACAAGGAATGATTACAGGGGATTGAAGTAAAGCTTATTCATTAATGTCCTCATCTCGCAGGTGGAGTATGATCTCTTTCATCATCTTCTTCTTCTTCAATTGCTTCCAACGTTATTGCCTTGGGAAGTGGATGGCTGATTTGGGAACATCTCTCTTTGACTTTCCCTATTCTGAGGCAGAGGTCTTGCATTACTTTGGATTGAAATTACAGGTTGGTTGGAGGGTCTACCTCTGGGATTTCCCTGATTTTGGCGGAAAGGAACCTGATTACTTTGGAAGGAAGGACCTGGAGTCTGGAGTCTTGGTCCCTGATTTCCCCGCCCCAAAAACCTTGATCCAAAAGGAGTTGGGCAATCCATACTGCGATGTCCAAATCCTTGACATTTATAGCATTTCACTTCCTTGTTCAAGGGTGGAACTTTTGAAGTTGAATTCCAGGGGATTGAGTTCCGGGAAAAGGACCTTTCTTCCATTTTGGAACTTTCCATATTCTGAGCTTGACCTTGTTGTCTCTTAGGCGGTGGAACGTTGGAATCACCTTCCGGAGCTAGAAATCTTTTGAAGATGATGGTGCTGGCTTCAGCGGCGGGACCTTGATATCAAAGGCCTTGGCAAAATCCTTTGCCATCCGCACTGCTTCGGCCATGGAAACTAGCTTGGCATTATTCACTAGGATATTCAAAGGTTCGTTCAGTCCTCGAATGAACTTGGCCATCAGTTGTTCTTCATCCACAAGTGGTGGCGAGTACTTGAGGAGGAGAGCGAATGCTTGGTGATACACTTCAATAGTTCTGCTCTCCTGGGTTAACTCTAAGAACTCGTTCATCTTGGTTTCCAAAAAGTCGGGAGGACAGAATCTCTTCCTTAGGTAAATTTTGAGATCATTCTATGTCTGAGTGTTCCGATCCAGACGGTTCATCTCGCAGTGGTTTCTCCATGCCACTCTGGCTGTTTCTACTATCTTCAGCCTTGCAAGAGCCATTTTGCTCTTCTCATTGTACCCGATGACATCGAAGTACTCTTCCATTACTTCGATCCACTTCTCCATAGCCTCACCCAAGTTTTTCCCTTCACCCTTGAAAGGTCCAAGTTGCGATCTATAAAGAGTTTTATGAACATCCAAGTCGAGCTCATCGAGTTGGGGGTTATCATTCCTACCACGACGACCTCGATCCATGACCCTATCAATACCAAAATTCTTGTTAAGTCCCTTTATTTATAATTCAAATCCGACTTTAGATCAAACTGGTTCTGGGGTTCTTTAGATTGGTCAGTCCCCCATAGAATCCTGGGATAAAGATCCCTTCTAACAGAAGAACATACAGAACTCACTATCAGAGAATAATTCATTCATATTCTTAACATAGTAATGGTCCATCAGACCAAAAATTTCATCTGAACATTGCTCCATGGGAATTTCAGTTATGCAGGTTTTCAATTTGTCATCCCTTAACTAGAGTCATTGGGTCAAGGTCAACAGTAGCAATCTGTCTCAGCACAATCCACTAATCTCATAGTGATTTACTGAAGTCACAATCATCATTCCAGTTATTATCATCATCATTGGGATTCGTCCCATTCATCCTCATTGTGGCTTTGTTAAACTTATCTTCTTTCAACTAGAATTCAGGAATCATTATCTTTCAATCAGAATCCAAATCAACTCATCAATTCTCAACCAGAATTCTAAAATCATATCAATCAGCATTCAAATTCATCATCTCGATAGCATTTTTGCTTATGATTTCAAGGTCTTAGATTTACTCGTATATACTGTAATAAAGAGCTGTAGTTATACCCTTGTTATATGCGAGTAGTCACGGTTGTTGGAATTATAAGGTAAATGTCATCATGTCTAGGCCTCAAGCAAGTCAGGGATTTCATACAATTGCGGTAATTCCATCTGAAGACCCAATTACCTATTTATGAATCTTCACTCTGAATATCAATTTGTATGAATTTCATCACATAATTACAACCTTTTACTGCTACTTCATAAAATTTTGACATTTCTAGTTTCTCGGTTGATCCACTTTAGCCAATTCGCTCTGATACTACCAGCTGAAAGATCCGTGCCCCCTCCATGCAACGAATTCACGGGTGCTAGCAGCGGAAGTTGCACTTCTTGCACGGGACAAAGCCTTTCACTCAGGGCCTCACCCACGAATATCCAGACAAGAGACTAATCCCTCGGTTCTTCCAAAACGGAACCCGAAAAAACTTCCCTCGCCCAGAAAGCACAGGCAATTCCTCCATGGGATATTTTTATTCTAACGTAGTCAAGGTCATCACTAACCAAACTGATCTGACCGAACTCATAAGTCAGATGGTCAGATTCAGGAAAAGACTTGCACTTGGATCATAGAGACCAACGCTTTTTTCCTCATCGAGAGGCACAGCCACTGATTCTTTTCCATAGAACAAGGACTATCCGGGATTTACTTCATCTATCGTACCATAATAGAATTGAGTCTCATTTTAGGGATCCATCAGTCCAGCCTAACCCCATCTAGTCCCTTGGGTTAGCCAACTGCCCAACCATTGTAGTGATAGAATCCGTTTAGAAATTTGGTTATATTTTGTCCCGAGTACCAAGGAAAAGAGTTCCCATGCCCCCTAGCCGGTGCTTCATGCAAACTTCAAGATAGTCACACCACTTACACACCCAATATGAAATTGCCTGTTTCACAGATTCAGCTAACTTTAAAACAATCTTTTAATGAGTTCATAGTAGTATTGATCATAATCCTCCAAAATATCCGGTTGATTTCTAGTTTCCGATCATTCCTTCATCGGTGTACCTATGGTATCATTGGCAACCAGAACGCTCACCACCTGTCCACTTAGGGGCCTTTTTAATAGTTCCTAGCTCATAGTACTCGGAAATATATTCACTTATAAAAATCCAAATGGACTCTCCGTTGAAGATCAACAAGATCAACCAACAGATCCATATAAAAGAGCCATGGACTCATCCGTTGAGGACCAGCAAGGTCAATCAACCAGATCCATGCCCGAATTCAAAAAACAACTCTTACTCCTCCTTATTCTAATATCTTTCTTGATGCACGCGTGGGTATCTTCGGCGACCCCAGAGCCTGAGCACCGTATGGTCAGCACCCTCTAGGATCCTTCACAGGTCACCTAGCGCTTCACTCATAGGCCGCTTCCTTGGTCCCTCATCCACCGTACCGGAAGCTCACCATTTAAATCGAACTGAGGTTGGTCAAGACCTCGGCCGACCATGCTATGCGAGACGTCCTCCGTTGACTCTCCATCATTTGTTGCAACTTTATCACTTAGGCCTCCACGACCTCATTCACAAGACGGTCAAAATGCTTCCCTGGCATTCTTGACATAAAACAGTCATTTAAAAACAGGTTATAAATACAGTTTCTATAACGAACTCTCATCTTTCCACATTGTTCCACATCAATCCACATTAGTTAATCCAAGTCCAATCATATGTATTCCCATAATCCTTCATTCATTCTCATCCAATCACATCATTTTCCATCTCATCACATCTTTCCACATTTATACTTATCACATCTCATCCACTCGCATCTACCCCTATCCACATCTCATCACATCACATTCATCCATTCATATCCACCCTAATCCACATCACATCACATCCGTTTCACCTCACATCTCATTCATTCACATCTATCCTGATTCTCACATCATATCACATCACATCTATTCACACTTTTCTCGACTCACATCACACCCATTCACATTCATCACATTCATTGTATCCCCATTCCATCACATACATTCTATCCGCATTACATCACGTCCACATCTATCCACATCATCTCATTCATACACATCCATCCAATCATTCACATGCACAACTATCCACATCTATCACTTCACATCCACATATATTCACATACACATCCATTTACTTCACATCTTATCCACATTCATTTTCATCACACCACATCCCATTCACATCTTATCACATCCATTCACATCTTATCACATCCCATTTACATATCTTATCACATCCATTCACATCCTATTGCATCCCATTTACATCTTATCACATCCTATTACATCCCATTTACATCTTATCACATCCCATTTACATCTTATCACATCCATTCACATCCTATCGCATCCCATTCACATCTTATTCCCATTTAGTAGCTTTTCTTACTTCCATACCGATAATGGGACTTTTTCTAAATTCTTGCCAATTGTTTGGCTCAGATAAAGGTTCTTTTTCTCGACGACTATTTCCATATTCTTTCTCAAATTTTCAAATGCATTATATTCAATATTCCTCTTTTGAATAAAATAATTCATGGGATTTACAAAAATCAATTCTACCCATATTTCCACTTTTGATAAGTATTCATAAATTGAATTATACTAAAAATTTCTCTTTTTTCCATTTAATTTCTTGGATCTCAAATATCATGGAAATTTCTCTTTTTACATTTAGTTGAATTCTAAATGTCATGCGAATTCCTCTTTTATCATCAAATAAATTTATCTAAAATTCCTCTTTTCTTTAATAAAAATATTCAATATCCCAAATATACCAAGAATTTCTCTTTTTCCATTTAAATGATTGAATTCCAAATATGATGGGAATTCCTCATTCATCAATTAAATTTATACATGCATAAAATAATATTAACTAAAATTTCTCTTAAAATTTGAATAAAAATATCCATTAATCCTAATATGACAAGAATTCCACTTTTTCCATTTAAATGATTGAATTCCAAATATGATGGGAATTCCTCTTTTATCATTTAAATTTTTCCTATGCATAAAAATAAATTTAACTAAAATTTCTTTTAAAATTGAATAAAAATATCCATTAATCCAAATATGATAAGAATTCCACTTTTTCCATTTAAATGATTGAATTCCAATTATGATGGAAATTTCTCTTTCATCATTTAAATTTTTCATGCATAAAAATAATTTATCTAAAATTCTTCTTTAATTTTAAATAAAATATCCATTATTTTAGTATTCCAAATTTTCTCTTTCTCCATTGGAATACATGGATCTCCATTATCATGGAAATTTCTCTTTTATCGTCGTAAAAATAAAATTACTAAAAATTTCTCTTTTTCTCTAATTAACTATTTATGCATAAACATTAAAATTAATTTTCCATGGATATGATGAGAATTATTCATTTAACATAGGATGACTAATCCTAGAATATGGTAGGAACTCCTCTTTTCTTATTATGCATATGTGTTAATTTTTAAAAATTTTACCATAGCTCCATTGCTATTACTGATAATTTTTAATATTTTCTAAAAGAATAAGACTTAGTAATAGGATTATGATAGAGTAACTTTCATTTTGACCAATATCTAATTTATGGACTTAATTCCTAAGTTTACCCATAACTTATGTAACATTAAAGCATAAATAAGCCATCTCTTTGACCTCTAGCTTAATCATTAAAATTCATTAGAGAGCTTCATTTGCATTGAAAAACCATTCAATTGAATACTTCTCAAGCTTGACAAGGGTTGAGAAGTGAAAAACATTTAGAAGATTGAGAAAAAACCATAAAGTCACACCTTACCTCTTGTTTTGCTTGATTCTCTATTCTTAGGAAAGGCCCCTAACCAATAAATTGGTTACTATGTTGAGGAAAGCTCCAAGGAAGGTTGAAGAGAGAGAGAAGCTCCAATCTCTCCAAAATGTAGAGGATTTTTAGGAGATAATAGAAAATATACCGATTTTAAGGTAATAATGGCATGGTCTAGTTCACAGAGATGAGAATACAAAAGAATGAGGGTCTATTTATAGGTGAGGGAGGCGACTAACTAAGTCCAACTAAGTTCTAGAATTTTGCAACTTCAATTTGGCTGAATTTGGACAAGATTTGGACAGTTTGGCTCCCTTTTTGATTTGGTTTGATCCAAGAGAGAGGAGAGATAAAAATATCTTAATATTTTTGAGCTTAAAACTCATTCAGGCACAGCCGTTGATTCTTTTCCATAGAACAATTTTTGTATGGACTTGACTTCATCTATCGAACTAACTAGAAATTGAGTCTCGATTTACGGATCCATTAGTCCAGCCTAACCCCATCGAGTCCCATGGGTTAGCCAACCGCCCAACCACTGTAGTGATGGGATCCAATTAGGAATTTGGTTAGGTTTTGTCTCGGGTACCAGGGAAAAGAGTTCCTAGGTCCCCTAGCCAGATGTTCATGCAAACATAAAACTAGTCACACCACTTACACACCCTATATGAAATTGCCTTTTTCTCAACATCAGCTATCTTTAAAACAATCCTTTAATGAAACCATTGTGTCACTGATCACAATCCTCAAAATCTCTGGTTGACTCCTTATTTCCAATCATTTCTTCATCGGTGTACTTATGGCTTCATTGGCAACCAGAACGCTCACCACCTGTTCACACAGGGGCCTTTTTGATAGTTCCTAGCCCATATAGTAATCGACAATATATTCACATAACAAAATAGAATCTCCGTGGAAGATCAGCAAGATCAACCAACAGATCCATATAAAAGAGTCATGGACTCATCCGTTGAGGACCAGCAAGGTTAATCAACCAGATCCATGCCCGATTTCAGAAAATAACTCTTACCCCTTGATTCAATATCTTCCACGATGCACGTGTGGGTATCTTCGGCGACCCAGAGCCCGAGCACCATATGGTCAGCACCCTCTAGGATCCTTCGCAGGTCACCTAGTGCTTCACTCATAGGCCGCTTCCTTGGTCCCTCATCCACCGTACCGGAAGCTCACCATTTAAATTGAACAGAGGCTGGTCAAGACCTCGGTCGACCATGCTATGCGAGACGTCCTCCGTTGACTCTCCGTGAGCTGTTGTAACTTTATCAGTTAGGTCTCCACGACCTTAATCACAAGACAGTCAAAATGCTTCCCCAGCATTCTTGACATAAAACAGTCAAAATGCTTCCCCAGCATTCTTGACATAAAACAGTCATTTACAAACAGGTCACAAATACAGTTTCTATAATGAACTCTCATCTTTCCACATTATTTCTCATCAGTCCACATTACTTATTCCACATTCCATTCATATGTGTACTCATTGTCATCCAATCATATTATTTTCCATCTCATCACCTCAGATTCATTCACATCACATATCATTTATTCACATCCCAATTCACATGTCATCACATCTCATTCATTCACTCATATCGACATCACATCATTTCACATACACATTCGCATTCATTATTCTACATACATATCCACATTTGTACATCCACATCCATACATCCACTTTCACATCCGCATTCATACATACACATCCATATCCACATCCATACATCCACATCCACATTCATACATCCACATCTCCATTCACATTCATACATCCACATCCACATCTACATTCATACATCCATATCCACATCCACATCCATACATCCATTTCCACATCCACATCCACATCCATACATCCATTTTCACATCCACATTCATACATCCATATCCACATCCACATCCACACATCCACATCCCCATTCACATTCATACATCCACATCCACATCCACATCCACATCTACATTCATACATCCACACATCCCCATTCACATTCATACATCCACATCCACATCCACATCCACATTCATACATCCGCACATCCCCATTCACATTCATACATCCACATGCACATCCACATCCATACATCCATTTCCACATCCATACATCCACATCCACATCCACATCCACATTCATACATCCACATCCACATCATCCATTCATCCATCTACATCAACCCACATCATTCACACATCAAACCACATCATCCATACATCAATCTACATTAACCTACATCATTCACACGTCAAACCACATCCTCCATTCACATTCGATTCACATGCCGTCATTCATTCACATCCCTTATCATTCATTCATATCACGATTCACATTCCTTCACATCCTAATTCACAGGACATTACATCCATTCATCCATTTTCATTTATCTGATTCATATCACTTCCATCCATCCATTTACATCTATCTGATTCCTATCACATCTCATCACATCTATTTATAGAATGTAAGAGAATTTTAATTTTTTTAATATAAAGATTCTTTACGCATCTAATTAGGCATAAAGATAACTTTAGTAGGAATAACACTTTTATAAAAATCCTTTTATGCATCTATTTAGGCATAAACTTAATTTTAAGAAAAATAACACTTTCGAATTAAAAATAAACCTTTTATGCATTTTACTATGCATAAATTCTATTTTAATGAGAATAACACTTTCAAAATAAAAAATAAATCTTTTATGCATTTTACTATGCATAAATTTCATTTTAATGAGAATAACACTTTCAAAATAAAAATAAATCTTTTATGCATCTATCTATGCATAAATTCAATTTCAATGAAAATAATACTTTTGAAATAAAAATAAATCTTTTATGCATCTTTCTATGTATAAAATCAAAATTGAATTATGCATCTATTTATGCATAAAGTCAAAATTGATGAAAATGACTCTTTTGAATCAAAAATAAAATTCTTTATGCATTTATTTATGCATAAAATCAAAATTGATGAAAAAAACTCTTTTGAAATAAAAAAAGATTTCTTTATGCATCTTTCTATGCATAAAATCAAAATTGATGAAAATAACTCTTTTGAAATAAAAATAGATTTCTTTATACATCTTTCTATGCATAAAATCAAAATTGATGAGAATAACACTTTTGGATTAAAATAATTTCTTTATGCATCTTTCCATACATAAATCCAATTTAGTAGGAATTACACTTTTAGAATAAAAGAATTTCTCTTATGCATCTAATTTATGCATAAATTCCATTTATGATGAAAATCACACTTTTAATATAAAAATAAATCTTTTATGCATACAAATCATTTATGATAAAAATCACACTTTTAATATTAAAAAAATCTTTTATGCATAAGTTTATGCATACAAATCATTTATGATGAAAATCTCTCTTTTAATATAAAAGAATTTCTTTTATGCATCCATTTATGCATAAAAATCATTTATGATGAAAATCACACTTTTAATATAAAAGATATCTTTTATGTATATGTTTATGCATACAAATCATTTATGATGAAAATCACTCTTTTAATATAAAAGAATATCTTTTATGCATCCATTTATGCATAAAATCATTTATGATGAATATAACACTTTTATAATCAAATTAACAATTTCAATATGCTTTCTTCTATGCATAGAATTTAATTCTAAAGAAAGTAACACTTTTTTAATAAAATATTTTTAGTATGCATTTTTCTATACCTAGGATGAAAAATAACACTTTAAGAATACATATACGATGGGAATTACTCTTTTTAAATAAAAAAGAGTAAAACTTATTTTACACAATTTTAGAAAATTTTGCCATAACCTCCTTTGTATGGCTGACCATTTTTCAAATTTTAACTCTCTAAAATTAATTAGAATTTCACCAAGAGTATTTAAATCATTCTAATGTAAATATTTTCTACTTATTTAAGAGAAACATTATGAAAAACTTGATTTTATCCATTAATCATTCATCTAGGATAAAGAATGGTTGGATTTACTAAAGAAGAGAGGGGAATGCCTTTTCAATGAGGCATAACATCATATTCATTTTAGAGAAGACAAAAATCATAAAAACCATAAAATGAAATAGAAAAGAGAAGAATCTCCAACTTATAAGGAGAATTTGAGAGCTTTCCTTTGGCTTGATGGTTTGAGGGATCTACTCTTGTTTGAAACAAGAGTGGCCACCAATCTTTAGAAGAGGGAAAGGTCAAAAACTAATGAATTATGAGTAAATTCACAATTTTTGGCTCTTGGGAGAAGCACGGTAATAGTGCAAAAACACTATTAAGCTTCAACAAAGAGTAAGGCTTCTATTTATAGAAAAAAGTGAGCCTCTAACCAAGCAAACTGATTCTAGAATTTTCCAGATCAGTTTGGTCAATTTTTGACCATTTTTGGGTCAGTTTAGTCCACTTTTTGGATCTAGTTAAAACATGAGAGAGGAGAGATAAAAATATCTCATTATTTGGGAGTTTAAAACTCTCCCACACATGTGAAATAGGCGCCTCCTTCATGAGGGAAATTCCCACATACCGAGGTGTCAAAAATGCATCATTTCCTCTAAATATCTCTCTTTTTTAACTATTAACCTTGTCCTTATTCAACTCTTCATTTTATGTGAGTATTTACTCATTTTTGGGGGATTTTCCTTTTATTATTCCATTTATCTCCTCCCTACATTTGGATGAATCTTATTGGTCCATAGGAACCTTAATTTAAAATTTTGAAAAAATCTTGACCCCTAGGATAAGGCCTCTTGAACAGATTATACTTGATTTCTAATGCACCTTCTGAAAATCTTTTTGAACTTCTGTTTTGGGAGAGCTTATTCAAATACAAAGAGATATTTTTCCATCCAAAAATATTTAAAAACTGAATTACCACTCTCTAGAAGATTTTCTCTCTCTAGGCCAAAACTGGTAGAGAAACAAGATTTTTTATATTTCTGAAGAGGGATTTGACTACAAGGGGAGAATTGGACATCATGAGGGGCTGGGGGGAGGAATCTTACATGGTTTCCAAAAAGTCGGGAGGACAGAATCTCTTCCTTAGGTAAATTTTGAGATCATTCTATGTCTGAGTGTTCCGATCCAAACGGTTCGTCTCGCAGTGGTTTCTCCATGCCACTCTGGCTATTTCTACTATCTTCAGCCTTGCAAGAGCCATTTTGCTCTTCTCATTGTACCCGGTGACATCGAAGTACTCTTCCATTACTTCGATCCACTTCTCCACAGCCTCACCCAAGTTTTCCCCTTCACCCTTGAAAGGTCCAGGTTGCGATCTATGAAGAGTTTTACGAACATCCAGGTCGAGCTCATCGAGTTGGGGGTTATCATTCCTACCACGACAACCTCGATCCATGACCCTATCAATACAAAAATTCTTGTGTTAAGTCCCTTTATTTATAATTCAAATCCGACTTTAGATCAAACTGGTTCTGGGGTTCTTTAGATTGGTCAGTCCCCCATAGAATCCTGGGATAAAGATCCCTTCTAACAGAAGAACATACAGAACTCACTATCAGAGAATAATTCATTCATATTCTTAACATAGTAATGGTCCATCAGACCAAAAATTTCATCCCTGCATAACTGGAATTTCAGTTATGCAGGTTTTCAATTTGTCATCCCTTAACTAGAGTCATTGGGTCAAGCTCAACAGTAGCAATTTGTCTCAGCACAATCCACTAATCTCATAGTGATTTATTGAAGTCACAAAATCATCATTCCAGTTATTATCATCATCATTGGGATTCGTCCCATTCATCCTCATTGTGGCTTTGTTAAACTTATCTTCTTTCGACTCAGCTATTAGAGCAGAGCGGGCGTTGGTAGATTGGGTCAAAAGTAAGGGGAAATCCAAGAGTAAAAGGAAGTCCAAGAAGTCCTCATCCGAATCTTCGGACGAGGAGAATGATTCCGATGATTCCACCCCCAGTGAAGAATTGGAGGAGGATGAAGAAGATCGCAAGACTAGGTCCAAGAGCAAGAAGGCAGGGAAGAAAGCCAAATAATTGGCTATAGCTAGGGTTTAGTTGGTCAGCGGCGGCGAAGGTGGGAAGCCCACTCCTACCATCCAGTTAGATATCTGGTGTGTGAAGTGTTGCAATCCAGGACATGGATCCAAAGATTGCATCTTAAATGACCTCTTGTGTGCCATTTACAAAACTTCCACACATGAAATTGAAGCCTGCCTGCTACAATGGTAGGAGAGTTCCTCTCTGCAAACAACTGGTGATCCAACCTTAGGTAGTCACTACAGTCCAACCAGCCCAGCCAATGGCTATGCCAGACTAGTTCCACAGACCTCAGTCTTGCCAATGTGAAAATTTTCTACCCAGAGATGCGATTGGTTCCCCAAGAACTATGTTTACATGATTTTATTGCCATGGCGAAGGCCACCAGAAGTCAAAATGTGAACTATGGAAAAAGCATAAAGTAGAACTAGAGGGAGTCCAGGGTTCCGCATCTCGTCCACCCATAGTAAACACGGTGGAAATCCAATCTTTGGATGAGCGAGCAAAAAACTAGCCGACCACAGAAGCGGGTGAATCGTCATCAATGGCAGTGATGACCAGATCCATGCCCGGGTGAATCATCATCAATGGCAGTGACCAGATCCATGCCCAGACTCCGAAGGTGGCACACAAATCAACCTCGGATAAGAGGGGCAAGCAGAAAGAGGTCACCTGGTAGAAACAACACAAAGTCCAGACGGAAGTTTTCGTTTGGGTGGAGGAGCAGCAGCAGGCCAAAGAGGCGTTGCAAAAACCAGAGCAGCAAGCCAAAGAGGCACTACTACTACAGAGAAAAGACCTGGAAAAGCTCAGGCCAATCTGTCGATTGGAATCCCTTTACAATGTTCTAGAAATGAACCCGAAAAGTAGAGGACCTAGTTTCCTTGCTAGTGAAGATACAACGGCGAGGACGGGTGCAAAGACACCATGGCCGAAAGAAGGTGCAAAAGCACAAAAACGAGTAGATTTCCCGAGTAGGCTCACAAAAGCCGACCAGACCAATAGGGTACATGCATACCACACCTTTGCGTGTGCACCACCACTATACCTTTCCCTAGGCTCATGCTGTAGACCAGTGACCGGTACACTTTGACGGTATACCATCCTTTCACTTATACTTTGCTCATCAGCACCTGGAGCCATATCCTGTAGCTATAGAAACCCTCGGGTACTCCATGGCCAGCAGCTCATTACGTAGAGTACACCAAAAGGATACACCCTACACAAGCCCGTACCGCCAGCCCATACCGCCACTTTGCACCTGTACACTACACTTGTTGTACCTGTAACCGTCCCTTGTAGCCTTCCTCTTAGCACCCCCTAATCATCCATCTCTCAGATAAGCCTATTCTCAATCACCCCACCCTTGTGATGAGGAGAGGGTGTCAACTCTCCCCTGCCCCCTCCCCCCCCTCCGTGTGAAGAGACTTGCAGCTCTCACCTTCTGTAAAGCAAAACGTTTTTGCCTTTAGGACATCTCTCACAAACCCCCCCATTTGCGTAGACTTTAGCAAGAGGTTTTTGAGCTTAAAGGAGGTTCACACGTTGCGGTTTTTTGCTCATAGAGTGAGCAAACGATCTCAAAAATTGAGATCCGACTGAAGCACTGTGATCGCAGCGTCGACCACTACAAGGCGGTGATCAAGATGGCCCCATCTTTGAAATGCCAAAATGTCACCTCGGGAGAAGTACACAATAATAAGATTAGAGAAAATGCTCCTAATGCGGCTCCAACCCTCCCATTACAATCTCCACAAGGGAACGGTGGCCAGGTTAGTTTGGTTACCTTTTAAAAAGAGTTTTAAATTAATCTTTAACATTAATATCAATAAATCAAGAAAGAAGATGTGAATTTTTCCATTGAAAAATGTTAGAAATTCTATGAAGCTACTATTTGAAGTGATGTTGTATTTTGTAATCAATGGTTTGTATTGAAATTGCTATCTTTAAGAAAAAGAGTACAGGTATTTTTTCTCCTGGCTTTGACGCTAACTCCGTTTCTGTGCTTGTGTAGTCGGGTGGCATCGTTATTAGCAAAGCCTGGGAAGATCGGCCCATGGTATCCCTCATACCATTGGGAGAATGAGGTTCACTGATTGAGGCGAGTGATTGTGATGCTGTCTAGTTTGGAGGGCCCAGGCTGCGGTGAATAAGCCCACCCTAGCATGTAGACATCTCTTTGAGGGGTGGGAGGGTCGAGTGATGGAGCCTGAGGGGGTGACAAGATGGCTTGAGTCCTCGCCAGTGAGACGGACGACAACGAGGTCTATGGTCCCAGAGGGTTTTGCCCAGCATATAGAGGCTGGAAGGCCGAATTCTAGATCATCAGCAGTATAAAGGAAAAGAATAAGAGAGTCAGTTTAGCTTGTATGGAATTGATTCTCGTATAACTTTTTTTTATAATCTTGTCTTTAGCATTATTATACTATGGAAAGAGGCTGTTTTAACGAACCTTGTGAAAGGGCCCTAATTAAGGAACATATTTATTTATGTCAAACAGTGTGGTATGATTAATTAGAAAACAAATTGATGCGTGAGTAGGGTGGAAAGTGGGAGGATGGAATGCCTTGACAGCACCATCCTATGGACGAGTGGAAAGTGGGAGGATGGAATGCCCCGACGGCACCATCCTATGGACAGGTGGACCCGACTAGTTAGGTAGCTTTCCAACAGATTAAGTGAAAGCCGTGCGCTAGATAAATAGGTTCTCGAGCAACTCTATTCTAGAAGACTAGGCCAACGATTGTGCCTTGCATGGATGAGGAAAAAAGTGTTGTCTCTAGGAATCAAAATTAGTAGTTTCCCAAATTATGATCAATTACCCTATTTTAGAAGACCACGTTCCCCCTGCTGTGCGGGATAGGACTAGGTCTTACGTACAAATTGTATCCTTGAATCTTTGGATGGTCAAGGTGTCGACAAGTAAGAAATTTTCTCGAAGTTAAGACTTAGTGGACTATCTTAAGTGTTTCCCCTATTTTGGAAGGGAGGAACCTTACAATTGGCATCAGAGCTGATCTTAGCTCCTAGGACTTGTCATTTAAGGACTATTTTGCAATGTATGTTTTACCTAACATAATGCTAATTAATAAAAATGCCTTACTAAGAACAATTTGAATTGATGTTTTAATGATTTTAGGAAGAGGACGATGCATGCTCGAGATTTCTAGTTTTCCAGTGCATCTTCTAGACCACTTGTCACTCCTTAAACTTTGAGTTCTATGACACCATAGTGTAGATACTAGAGAAGATGTTCCTCCCCCGTTTCTCTTGTATTAAAAGAGGATGGGGTAGAGATTTTCGGAGTCGCGGGCCGAGATATTTCTTTATCCAAGCGGATCGAGTTGGAAACCTTACCACCAACCTAAAGTGGATTCGTTGGATTGAAAAGTTGAAGATGGTCCATTTATTTTGGTTTGTGGGTACTCCCAGGCCCGACACCTCTGTGACTATATATGGGATTTGCATACCACAGGACCGTTGGGTGTATGACCGAGTGATGCAGGTCTTACCTGCCACCAGAGTAGCCGTGTTGGGACCTACCCAATCGAGAGTCTACCACCCTTACCATCAGTTTTTTGAGTCTTAGAAACTACAGTGGAACCTCCATACTTCACCATTCACTCTATGGGTAAGAATGCTTATCTCCTCTAAATTTCTCTGATCCAACCATAAGAGTTGAGGCATCCAGGAAAATGCTTGAAGAGATGGAGGAACATACCAAGGTAATCGAAAGGGATATTAAAGTTGCTCAAGATCGGCAAAAGCATTATGCTGACACTAAGAGGTCTGAAAGGATCATTAAGGAAGGAGACAAAGTTCTTCCATAAGTGCAACCCAAACGTAGTTCATCCCTAGGTATTGTGGTCCCTATATAGTTATCAAGTGTCACTATGGAAATATAAGAAGCTCATCCCTAGGTTCTTCTGTCACTTGGGAAATATAAGAAGCTCATCCCTAGGTATTGTGGTCCCTATATAGTTATCAAGTGTCTAGGTAAAAGTGCTTAAAAAATAGCTCCCAGCCCATATCAAAATCCACAATGTATTTCATGTAAGTTTGTTAAAGCCTTATGTACCCACTCTCGATCATATTCTTGATGATGACCAAGTTGCAATCCCTACTCAAGGAGTCCTTGAATTACAGCCTAGTAGGATTCATAGATTCTAGAGAAAGGCAACTCCATAAATAGAATTCTTATAGAGCATCTAGTATTGTGGAAAGACCACCCTGAAGAGGATGCAACTAGGGAAAATGAAGCTACACTTTTAAAGCATTATCGCCAATTCATGATGAGATGAGGACATCTCGATTTCTTTAAGGGGGGAAGGATGTAACATGCCCATCTTCATTAATAAAGAAATGTCCCTAGTAATATATGAATTCATGAGTTTTTATGGAGTAAAAATCAGTGATTTTATTAAATGAGCTATTTCCACTTAGAATAAGTCCAAATTTGAAATGTGCGTGCGATTTTACCCTAATATAAGATTTTATAGCATCCAAAGCAGACACTGGATCAAGCTTATACACGAATTTTAGTTATTTTTAGTCTAAAAAACAATGACCTTTAAACCTTAATAAATGCATGACCAGGTGTCCCGCCGATTGACAACGGTCTGGGCCCCAACGACCAAGGGAACATACCGGATATTTTTGTTGAAAAATATTTTTGCCCCCCCGGGCGCTCTAGCATGCAAATCGAGACAATTGACCATCCATTGTATGGTCCACACATATGGCCATGTGGACATCCATGCTGCCTCTAACCAAAAGGGTACATGCGTACAACACCTTTGCGTGTGCACCACCACCGTACCTTTCCCAAGGCTCATGCAGGACTAGTGATGACCGGTACACTTTAAGGGTACACCATCCTTTCACTCGTACTTTTCTTAGCACCCGCAACTATACCCTGCATCTGTATAAACCCCCTGCATCTGTATAAACCCCCTGGTACTCCATGGCCAGCAGCTCATTGCGTAGAGTACACCCCCTGCATCTGTATAAACCCCCTGGTACTCCATGGCCAGCAGCTCATTGCGTAGAGTACACCCCTAGGCTACACCCTGCACAAGCCCGTACCACTAGCCCATACCACCACTCTACACCTGCACACTGTATTTGTTGCAGCCTTCCTCTCAGCACCCCCTGATCAGCCATCTCTCAGATAAGCCCATTCTTAATCACCGCACCCTTGTGATGAGGAGAGGGTGTCCTTAACTCGTCTCCCCCCCTGTGTGAAGAAACTTACAGTCCTCACCTTCTGCAAGCAAAACATTTTTGCCTTTAGGACATCTCCTCTCACAGTCCCCCCCATTTGTGTAGACTTTAGAAAGAGGTTTTTAAGCTTAGAGGAGGTTCACACGCTATGATTTTTTGCTCACAGAGTGAGCAATCAATCTCGGAATCGAAATCCGACTGAAGCACTCTGATCATCGCAGCATCGAGCACTACAAGGCGGTGATCAAGATGGCCCCATCCTAGAATTGCTAAAATGTCACCTCCAGAGAAGCACACAATAATAAGATTAGAGAAAATGCTCCTAATGCCCAATCCTCCCGTTACAAGCTCCACAAGAAGGGAACGGTGGCCTGATTAGTTGGGTTATCAGTTAAAAAGAGTTTTAAATTATTCTTTAATATTAATATCAATAAATCATGAAAGAAGATGCGAAATTATTCATTGAAAAATGTTAGAAATTCTATGAAGCTACTATTTGAAGTGATGTTGTATTTTATAATCAATGGTTTGTATTGAAATTGTTATCTTTAAGAGAAAGAGTACATGTATTTTTTTCTCCTAGCTGCTGACACTAACTCCGTTTCCATGCTTGTGTAGCCAAGCGACGTTGTTAGCAAAGCCCGAGATCGTCGACCCATGGTATCCCTCATACCATTGGGAGAATGAGGTTCGTCGATTGAGGCGAGTGATTGTGATGATGTCTAGTTCTGAGGGCCCAAGCTAGTGCAGTGAATAAGCCCACCCTAGCGCGTAGACATCCCTTTGAGGGGAGGAAGGATCGAGTGATGGAGCCTGAGGGGGCAACAGGCCGACTTGAGTCCTCGCCAGCAATGACGAGGTGCATGGTCCCGTAGGGTTTTGCCTAGCATGTAGAGGCTGGAAGGTCAAATTCTAGATCATCGGCAGTATAAAGGAAAAGAATAAGAGAGTCGGTTTCGCTTGTAATGGAATTTATTTTTGTATAAACTCTTTTTTAATACATCTTTTCTTTAGCATTATTATACTATGGAAAGAGGCTGTTTTAACAAACCTTGTGAAAGGGCCCTAATTAAGAAACATGTTTATTTATGTCAAATAGTGTGGTAGGATTAATTAGAAAACAAATTGATGCGTAAGGGGGAGGATGGAATGCCCTGACGGCACCATCCTATGGACGGGTGGACCCGATTAGTTAGGTAGCTTTCCAACAGATTAAGTGAAAGTCGTACGCTAGATAAATAGGTTCTTGAGCAACTCTATTCTAGAAGACTAGTCTAGCGGTTGTGCCTTGCATGGATGAGGAAAAAAGCATTGTCTCTAGGAATCAAGATTAGTGGTTGCCCAAATTATGACCAATTACCCTATGGGTGATTTGATGTTTAGAAGACCACGCTCCTCCTTGTGGGATAGGACTAGGTCTTATCTACAAATCGTATCCTTGAATCTTTGCATGGTCAAGGTGTCAATGAGTAGGAAATTTTCTCCAAGTTAATACTTAGTAGACTATCTTAAGTGTTTCTCCTATTTTAGAAGGGGGAACCTTACAAGCAGAAACTACAATAGACCCCTTATATATGATGAAGCCATTCCAATGATCCACGTCAAGTTGGCCAAAGTGGGTATAGTAGAAGTTCTGCTAGACGACGGTTTTGGAGTGAATATTCTATTAGATACAACATGCCACATGCTAGGGTTGAGCAGATGGGAGCCCGCATCATTCGCTGTCAAAATGGTGGTGGCAAGTGCAGCCACTCAGATTAATCCACGATAGAGGTATTCAGATATATAGTTTCTGGGTAGCAGTCGTAGTGCTCTAGATGGAAGATATATAGTTTCTAGGTAGCAGTCGTAGTGCTCTAGATGGAAGATATCAAAGGTGCTTATCTAATGTTTCTCGGCAAACCTTGGCTTTGCCAAGCACGGATCAAGCAAGATTGGGACACGGATGTAATCACTATTCGGCATGGAAAGAAGAAGATAAAGATCTCTGTGTCACCCACAGTAGGTGGAAGGTGGAAAAACCAGCCCGACCAAAAATAGTCGAAGGGGTCAACATGCTGGAAGGGCTAGACCTCGATAAGGAGGAGGAGTCTCTCTAGAAGAATGCTGATTTGATCAGTCTCTTTGAAGTGGATGTAGTCCGGATAATGGACAAATATCAACCCAGTAGTCCACAAACAAATAAGGATCTTAGAGATAAGTTCGCTCCACGGACAAAAGGAGACAATTCAGAGAAACTAGAAGATTTTTATGAGGCTCTGGACGAGGAAGGTAGTACTTCGAGCCTCTAGTAGCATCTCATTGCAGTAAAAAAAGCTTTTGACAAAGATCTCAAGCACTTCAAAAGATTCAAAGAGGAGTTGATTGCAGCAGCAAAAAAAGCTGATTATAGCATAAAAATCTTTTGACAAAGATCTCAAGCACTTCAAAAGAGTCAAAGAGGATGAATTGACACAGATGAACCTTGGCACACTAATGATGACCCCAAGATGGTCAGGGTCAGTGCCAAACTGGACACTGAATTCTGCGAAAAAGTCAGGGTGTTGCTCACTTCCTTCAAGGATGTCTTTGCATGGAGCTACACCAACATGAAAGGGATTGATCCTAGCTTCTACCAACACCGGATCAACCTAAAAGAAGATACCATCCCTGTTTGACAACAAAGATACCTGATGAACCCAAACTATGCCAAAAGGTTGAAGGAAGAGATAGACAAGCTTTTCCAAGTCGGGTTCATATACCCAATTGATTAAGCGACATGGTTGTCCCCGACCATGATTGTGCCCAAGAAAAACTAAAAGTTACGGGTCTATGTAGATTAGCGGAAGCTAAATGCTGTGCTACCATCTCAGATGCTTTTCCCTTGCCATTCATGGATTCTTTGCTTGATGCTATAGCAGGCCATGAAATGTACTCATTCCTAGATGGGTTTAGTGGATACAATCAAGTTCAAATGGCCCCGAAAGATTGGCAAAAGATCGCTTTCATCACAAAATGGGAAGCCTTTGCATCAAACATCATGACCTTTGGCCTCAAGAATGCTCCAGCTACATTTCAGCGCATGGTTCATGAAATTTTTGCTGATTTTGTCACAACTTTCATGTGGGTATTCATTGATGACTTAAGTGTTTTTGGAAAAACATCTTAACATTTGATGCACCTGTAGCTCTGTCGTCCCGCCAAATGTAGACT
>NC_141047.1:16001374-16081374 GCF_041138505.1 Cibotium barometz | reverse complement strand
ATACATGTTGTGGAGGATGTGTACATTAGTTTGTTAAGCATAAACAATAAACATTGAAGCTTTCCTCGAGGGGTTCACTATATGTAAACCCTCTATATCACGTGCATTCAAGGCCTATTAAAAAAACCCCTTATCTATGAATTTTCCATGAATAAATCACACCCTTTTCCTATTCAACTTGTGAATACCCCCTTTAAATGGTACCCCTATATATGTAAAAAAATGTGTAAAGAATTGATTTTAAAAATCCCTTCTATTAAACTCACATGCTACGCTTACATATTTATGAGTGACCCTCCCCGAGAAGATTTCATTCTTTTCTTTGTTAGCGGAAAATTGCCTCTATTAATAGGATAATTAGTACTAGTTACAATCAAGTTTTGAGCCATTGAGGGTTCTACTTTACCTTTGGGGTGAAACATGTATGCATCATTAAAGTCAAATTTTCCCTATTTTAGTACTCTAATTTACTCTCCTAAATCAAGATATTTTCTAGTTTAAAATTTTTTAAAACTAGAAAGTATTAATAATATGAAGAGCATATCTCCATCTTTATAAGGGACTAGATATGCTGGCATTGGGTAACCTCATTGCAAAGACCTTCCCATCCCCATAAGGAAACCATGGCATATAGACTTATAATTTATTAATTTAATGGTGATGGTTTCCAAGTAAAACTTAAGTTTATTGAAAGATAGGCATTGGGGGATAGTAAGTGGAAGGGAGAAATGTCCTGGATTCGAAGGGGAAGAAAAAAGGTTTCAGCTAGAAAGAGATGAGAGAGCTCGAGCCATCATGCATAGGGCTAGGAGATAGTTTAATCCATAATATTGCATTGAAAGAAAACTCTAAAAGGAGCATGGGATGAACTAGAGAAGTTATTTTGTACCAAAAAAAGAACTCTAAAAATTCTTTTTTTGGATTGGATAAAAAAGAGATAGATTCCCCCCAATTTAAATAAAATCAAAGATGTTATATAACAACGTGCATGTGTTGGGTCTCTAGTGAAAGAGGAGGATGCCATATCTATCCTTCTAGAGAGCATGAACTTGGAAGCATTTAGATCGTTATGGCTACCTTGATCTACCCCATTGAAACAACCTTGATTGAAGACGAAAAAAGACTCAAAGTCAAAGTAGGTGGATCGTCATCACACTACTAGGAGAAAGCATTAGACTTCATTAAAGGACCAAGAGCCAAAGTGAAGTGCAACTTTTATGCCAAGCTAGGCCACATAGAGAGAGATTGTTGGAGCAAGAATAAGACTCCAAACAACACTCAAGCAAACATTATGACCAAAGAAGAGCCAAATGAATGGGCTTCCCAAGAAGGAGACTAAGCATTAGAAAGACACTTCTAGTTGATGGAAGAAGGCACCCCTATTACCTTGTGTTTAAACCTACTCATTGTATTCTTACCCTTGTGTTAAACTATAGGCTCTAAGACAACATTACCTTCCATAGCTGCAAGGTATGACCCTGGAAGCATTCATATGGTTGATGGCTACCTTGAAGAATCTACCCAAACCAATCTTCACCGGCATTGAATTAGCCTTCATTAAAGAAGAGAAAAGACTCAAAGTCAAAGTAGGTGGATCTTCATCACACTTTGAGGAGAAAGTATTCTTCACCCAAAGGATCAAGAGCTAGAGTGAAGTAATTTGTGCTAAGCCAGGCCACATAGAGAGAGATTGTTAGAGCAAGAAGAAGACTCCAAACAACACAAAAGCAAACATTATGACCAAATAAGATCCAAATAAAGGGGCTTCCCAAAGAAGGAGGCCAATTATTGGAAAGAGTCTTATATGGAAGAGGATACCCCTCTCATCTTGTGTTTAAACCCATTCATTGTATTCCTACCCTTGTGTAGAACTATAGGCTCTAAGCCAACATTACCTTCCATAGTCTAAAAACTTTGTTTTCTAGACTAGGTATCTCAAACCTGGGTGGGTGCACCATATAAACCTCCTTCTTGAGATGGCCCATTCAAAAATACTAACTTTATATATAGTTGTAATACCAGCCACTTCCTATGAGTAGCTAAGTCTAGTACTATGAAAATAATGGTCAATCTAGCTATGGGAGGTGAATGTCTCTTGAAAGTCATAACCCTTGACTTGTGTATAACCCTTCACCCCATAAGCCTTACATTATACAAGTTTAATATATCATTTGGCCTTCTACGCCTTCTTGGTGCCAATAACCTTCCATTTTCTAGGATGATCCACAAGATTCCAAGTAGTGTGGTTTCTTAAAATTAAGTCAAACATTGACTCTGTAGCGAGCCCCCCCCCTCAATACTAATGCTTCCTCCAAGATGGCTGGCTCTTGTACCTTCATTATCTTGGCCATTAAGGCTATATTGACAATGTGACGAGGATTTGTTCTGGTCCTGTATTCTCTTGGATCTACAAATTGCTCGCTCTTCTGTGATTGTATATGGACCTTTCCCATTTAGGATATGGCCCCTTCTATGGTGTTGTAGGCTTATCTTCTTCATTATCTCATGAGTTCACCTCTTATGGAGTCAGTGTACTGTCAATATTCACCTCTTATGGAGTCGGTGTACTGTCAATAGTGGCATTATGTCTACTAGGCTACTTCTTCATTAAAGGATAGTGTACTAGTGGTTATGTCTACTAGGCTAATTATTCATTAAAGGATAGTGTAGAGAGAGCCTCTCCTCCAGATGATGAGATTGTTCCTCAAACACCACATAACGAGATGGGAGGATTACCAGAATTCGAGCGACTCCATTCAAGAAGCGAGGTGGCAATTTGAACGAGGACTTTCGTTGATTTTCACAACAAAGTGCAAGTTATTTATGTTTCGAATAGAGAAGAGCTTATGTACATGAATTTTTTTGAATATGAAAAATCCACAGAAATATGGGATCAATAGTCTTAAGAACATATATCCAATATCAAAAGTATAATTTGTGGTTAGCTAGCTCTGATTGCATCTATATGTTATAAAAAATTACATTGTAGTTATATCCCCAGTTAAAATTTATTTTTTGAAAACATCTCTAAATATAGCCCTATAAAGTGGGCATGTGGGTGGAAAAGTGATTTAGGGAACCTTAGCCCTTGGTGAACCCTATATAAAGGGCAGGAGGCTTCACTTTTTGTAACACAACACAACTCAAGTAACACAACACTTAAGGGTGAAGGTCAAGCCAACTTTGGAGTGGCTGAAATAGAAGGTAATATAGAAGCTTTCTATACATCTTATGTTCTTTCTCTCTCTTGCTCTATCTTGCCATCACCTATTGCTTCCGTTGTGTATAATCCCCATTATTTTGACACGCAGGAGTGGCAGAGTCTCTTCTCCTTCTAATTTGGGTTTGCTCCATTGTTGGCCTTTGCATTTCATGTGTCTGAAGCCTAGCCTCTTCTATAACACTATGGGAAACATCAACTAGTCTCTCTTTGTCGACGCATTGCTTGAATCTCCTGTCATAATCCTCTCCCTTAGTTTGTCCAAAGTAGGTCATGTTCCCAAATGTTTGCTAGACATGTAGGCATTGTAGTGTGCACTTTTTGAAACATAGACATTGCCAAGTCTGAAGCAATGGCCTCATATAAGCTTATGTGTTTAGCATATTCATAAGCATCCCTCATACTTGAATGCTTTGTCTCTGATAAATTCACAGAAGGAACAAATCCTATGTCCTTATGTTGTTGCATGAATGATCCCCCCCATTAGGAAACCCGTATATCCCACCATGCCAACCATGTCTCAAGGGAAGACAACTCACCATCTTTTATGTGCATAGGTGTCCACCACTTCTTTAAAGCATCTTTACAAATCTCTACACGCATCTGATGTCGCTCTCTTCGAGTTTCAACACAGTTGCTTATGCTCTTCTTGAAAAGGAGGCCTAATGCATTTCCTTGTATGCTCTATCATGCTCATTTTCCAATGAAAACCACATGTTCTCTCTTTACCATCCATCACATTATCAGGTCCATGTTACCATATTATAGTAGTCATGTGTGTGAACACACTTAGGACCGCCGGGGCACTTTTTCCCTCACTAGGAGGTTTTTTCCCCCGTGCATTGCATATACGCCCATTATCTTCTAGGGCTTGTTATCTTTCATTTTTGGCACTCATAATATACTACTGTGTTGTGCTCAAGCTTCCTCATCTTCTTGAAGTTGTGTGTGCATTCCTGCAACCCTAATTCCAACAATTGGTATCAGAGCAGGCTTCCTCCTCCCGGGCAGCATCACCGGCACCTGCCGCTTCATCTCCTCCGATTGCGACGAGGTTTCACGAGCGTCTGCAGGTTTCAGAATTTTGATCTGAAGTCATTTCGCCCTCCGTTTTTGCATTCCAAGTACTGCGCAGGCAAAATTGTCCTACTGTGCAGATTTTCTGTCAAGATTAAAATCTGCAGGACAGGTGCCCATTCGTCTGTTTTGGGCTGTGCTACATAGCACAGGTCGATTTTATACAGGTTTACCTCTTACAGACAGCATTTACATCTAGTAGTACAGTCATTGGCCATGGCTGATAACAATGATGTATTCCGCATGTTGGCTGCTGAGGATAAGTTGGATGGCACCAACTATCCATTGTGGGCATATATGATGCGACATGTATTGGTAGCAAAGGGGTTATGGAACATTGTGCAGGGTATTGATGCACGTCCTATTATGGCTGGGAATGCTGCAAACACATCAGAAACAGGTACTGTTGATGATGGTGCAGGCACAAGTGCTGTAGCAGCTGTTCGAGAACCACCACTTTCAGCAGAGCAGATTCGTTGGGATGGTAGAGATGCGCAGGCTCATGCCTTGATTGCGCTGTCTGTCAAACGTACCATTATCCCACATATTCGCTCCTGCAGGACTTCTAAGGATGCTTGGGATGTACTTGCCACATTGTATCAGGCAAGAAATGAGGCTCGTGTTGCTTACCTCCGAAAACAGTTGGAGAGTGAGCATATGAACGAAGGTGATTCTATGGATAGCTTTTTGACAAAGATCAAGGATTTCAAAGAGCAGCTCATTTCTGCAGATGAAATCCTGTCAGACAGTTCACTTGTGCAGACTGTTTTGAATGGTCTACCAGATTCTTATCAGGGTTTTGCTTCCACTCTTCGCTTGATGATGAAAGGCAATCCCAATGCCTTATCATTTGAGGAGTTAGTTTCTGTTTTGCTGCAAGAAGACCAGTTAAGGCAAAACAGGAATATTATGCGTGTCGCAGATCAAGCTTTCGTTGCTAGTCAGAGAAGCGGGAAAGGTAAAGCTGGCTTTTCTTCTAGTAAGCAGAAATCTGCAAATGCTGCGCAACCAAAGAAGGAAGACAAAGATGAGAAGAAGGGTGACAAACAGAAGACATTTTGCAAGTACTGTAAGGGAAATGATCATGTCATCAAAGCTTGTCCTAAGCTGGCTGCGAAAGAGGCTAAGAAGAAAGAGGCTGGTATGGCTGTTGCAGATGCCTCTCCTTCTAACAATGAATCTGCTAATGTTGTTCAAGATACAGAATGGGCATTCAATGCGCAGTGCAGTTATGACCCATCTTTGCATGACACATGTATGTCTGCAGTAGATTCAGATGTATGGTACTTTGACAGTGGTGCCACTAAGCATATCACCTCGCAGCGCAGTTTATTCACTTTCCTTGAGTCTGCTCCCACAGGGAATACTGTCACTTGTGCCAATAACTCCTCTTATCCCGTTAAAGGAGTTGGACAGATTGTGCTGAATGTTGCAAATTGCAACACCTTTACACTTTTTGATGCATTGTATGTGCCAGGGATCAAAAAGAATCTGCTGTCAGTCTCCGCATTTGCCAAAACAGGTTTGGTTGTAAAATTTGTGGATGACAGATGTACTGTTCATGATCTCTCTTGTGGTGACATCATTGTAGCATCTGGTTCACTATGTCGAGGGCTGTATAAGCTCAATATGGATGGCAAATGTGTAGAGGATTCAGCATGTGCTATTATGGATACGCAGGCTATTTCAAATGCAAAACTGTGGCATGCACGTTTTGGTCATCTGAATTTTGCAAGTTTGCTGCGCCTGCAGAAATCTGAAATGGTGTCTTCTTTGCCTAAGCTTGAGGCACCTGTCAAGCATGTTTGTGAGGGCTGCATATTGGGTAAAATGCAGCGTGCTTCCTTTCCCAAAGATGGATCAGTGAGAGCTGAACGCAGATTGCAGCTTGTTCACAGTGATGTTTGTGGTCCCATGCAAACTCCATCATTTGGAAACTACCTTTACTTCGTGACTTTCATTGATGATTTTACCAGGCATGCATGGGTATATCCTTTGAAGGCAAAGTCCGAAGTGTTTTTGAGCTTCAAACAGTTTTTGGTTATGGCTGAAAATGTGTCAGAAAGTAAGATGGGCACCCTCCGTTCAGATCGAGGGGGGGAGTATATGTCTTCAGAATTTAATGCATTTCTGGCTGAGCGTGGGATAAAACACCAATGTACAGTGCCGTATACACCACAGCAAAATGGTGTGACTGAGAGAAAAAACAGGTCTCTCATGGAAATGGCAAGATGTATGGTTAAGAGTCAAAGTCTACCACATGGTTTTTGGCTTGAGGCTGTCATGTGTGCCACTTATGTACTAAACAGGTGTCCCACCAAAGCATTACAGGTTGTCACTCCATATGAGGCTTGGCATAGCCGCAAGCCATCTGTTGGCCATTTACGTGTTTTTGGTTGCCTGGCATATGCATTAGTGCCTGTGCAACATCGCAGAAAATTGGATGACAAAGCTGTCAAATGTATTTTTGTTGGATATAGTGCTGAGAGCAAAGGCTATCGTTTGTATCATCCACAGACAAAGCGCATTTTGGTTAGCCGTGATGTTGTATTTGTGGAAGATGCAGTTCAGCCCTTGGTTTCATGTACTAAGGAGACAGATATCAGCTCACGTGATGTCTATGATACATTGTTGCCTCTTTTCAGTGGTGCACAGTCAAGTGCAATACCTCATGAGGCAGTTTTTCAGCCTATGCAGGTTTTAAATGATGGCACAGATCAGCCTATATCTGATGCAGATGTGCATGATGCACTTGAGGATGAGAGACAAGAGATTGAGGGCTCTAGGAACATGCCTAGATGGCTGGTGCAAACTTTGCGTGACAGCAAGTTGGATGCCCCTTTGTCTAGTCGCACTCGTTCTGGCTCTCATGGTGCCTCTTATGCGTCAGATTGTTATGCATTGGCTGTTTCTAGTATGTGCGATGAAAGTGAGCCTGTTTCATTTGATGAGGCACAAAGTTCAGAAAATTGGATGGCTGCTATGCAAGCAGAATACGATGCTATTATGAAGAATGGTACATGGTCTTTATGTGACTTGCCCCCTGGCAAGAAGGCCATTGGCACTAAGTGGGTTTACAAATTGAAGCGTAAGCCTGATGGCACAGTGGATCGCCATAAGGCTAGGCTTGTTGCAAAAGGTTATGCTCAAGAGAAGGGCATTGATTTTGATGAGACTTTTGCTCCCACATGTCGTATGACCACTGTTCGTAGCATCTGTGCATTAGCAGCTCATAATGGTTGGAATGTACATCAGCTGGACATAAAGACTGCGTTCTTAAATGGAGATTTGCATGAGGAGGTGTATGTATCGCAGCCTCGTGGTTTTGTTCAAAGAGGGCAGGAAAACAAAGTGTGCAGGTTAAAAAAGGCTTTATATGGTTTAAAGCAAGCTCCACGAGCTTGGTATGAAAAAATACATGCATATTTGACTGCACATGGGTTTCAGAATAGTCCAACAGAAAGCACTTTGTATGTTAAACGTGTAGATGGTGTACATCTAATCATTGCTCTCTATGTCGATGACATGCTGCTCACAGGACCAAATGAGAGTCATATTGCTGATTTTAAGGCTGATTTGAATGCCTCTTTTGAGATGTCAGATTTGGGGCATTTGCATCATTATTTGGGGATACAATTTAAGCAGTGTGATGGAGGTATTGCTTTGTGTCAGACAAAGTATATTGAAACATTGTTGCGGAGATTTGGCCTTGAAGACTGCAAGCCTATTGCTACTCCAATGGAGACAGGTTTGAAGTTGAGTCTTCATGATGCTGGAGATCACTTTGATGTCACACTCTATCAGACAGCTGTTGGTTGCCTCATTTATGTATGCATTACGAGGCCAGACATTCAGTTTGCAGTCTCACAGGTGAGCAGATTTATGCATAGCCCAGGCATTAAGCATTGGCAGGCAGTGAAGCGTATCTTTCGCTATTTAAGTGGTACTCGGCATCTTGGGTTGTTTTATCCCAAGGGGGGATCATTGCCGCCAGATTTACATGTTTTTTCAGATTCTGACTGGGCTGGTTGTTATGACACACGCGTGTCCACGAGTGGTTTTTGCTTCATGCTTGGAAGCTCATGCATATCATGGTTGAGCAAGAAGCAGCCTACTGTGGCCACTTCTAGTTGTGAAGCTGAGTACAGGGCAGCTTTCACAGCTACGGTTGAGTGTGTGTGGCTCAGACGCCTTATGACTGATTTGGGTGTTGGGCAGCCATCTGCCACCACCATCTTCACTGACAGTCAGAGCGCATTGGCAGTTGCGCGGAACCCAGTGTTCCATGCTCGTACGAAGCACATTGAGGTGCACTACCATTATGTCAGGGAGAGACTCTCTGCAGGAGAGATCAGTTTGGCTTATGTGCCAACACAGGATAACCTTGCAGACCTTTTCACAAAGGCTCTGCCTCGTGAGAAGTTCGAAGCTTTTCGCAAAGCTTTGGGCTTACTCCCTTTTGTGGATTCGTCCACATAGCTAGACACTTCCCTATACATGAGTGCTAGCTCTTGTTCACCGCATCACTCCAGGGGGGATTTGTTACCATATTATAGTAGTGATGTGTGTGAACACACTTAGGACCGCCGGGGCACTTTTTCCCTCACTAGGAGGTTTTTTCCCCCGTGCATTGCATATACGCCCATTATCTTCTAGGGCTTGTTATCTTTCATTTTTGGCACTCATAATATACTACTGTGTTGTGCTCAAGCTTCCTCATCTTCTTGAAGTTGTGTGTGCATTCCTGCAACCCTAATTCCAACAGTCCACCATTATACATTGTTCTAATTGCAAGCCAATTTGCACCTTCTCCATCTGCCAATAAAGCCTCTAAATTTTGGCAAAGGGAATCCATTTTTTAATATTTGACCATTAATGAGCTACTATAACTTTATATGTGCACCAGTGTCTTCGAGCTTAAATTCACATGTAGCAATTGTGAGAAGCTCTTTGATGAAATGGTCATACACATGGGCACCCATGGTACTCTCGGGAGCCCCCTTTGCTCATTTTTTATGGCTTTTCAAAGTAGCTCAAGCCCCCACTATGATGGCTTTTCTCGAAAGGGCACCATGTCACAGTATAGTGGCTATTCTTGAGCTTCATTTTCTTGGCCCATGAAAGGACACCATGACCCATTTTCTTGGCCCATGAAAGGGCACCATGAGCTTCTTTAAAGGGCCATTAAAAAGGAGCAAAGGGGGCTCCTAGGAGGCCACGATACCGCGGCCTCCTGGGAGCTCCCTTTGCTCATTTTCTATGGCTCTTCAAAGTAGCTCAAGCCCCCCATAGTCCTAACTCTGTATACCGCATGTTTTTGCATTCAGTTTGAAACCTTTGGCTATGTCTAGATCACTGGTAGAGTAGTTCTTGCATAGAGGGTGCCCACATGCCTCAGCATCCAAGTCTTCCAATAAAAAATGAGCTGGGACTGTGCGGGCTTGAGCTTCTTTGAAGGGCCATACAAAATAAGCAAAGGGGGCTCCCGAGAGGCCACGATATCACAGCCTCCCGGGAGCCCCCTTTGCTCATTTTGTATGGCCCTTCAAAGGAACTCAAGCCCCCATAGTGGCGGCATGGTTCCATGTCAGCCTCATGCTCCATGCTAAAGACCCACTCTCTCAAAGACTTTACCTTCAAAGCCTTGGCAGCCCTGGCTTCTCTTGGCAACCCACTTTACCTTCAAGTATGCAATGCTTGGCCTCTTTGCATGGCCCTAAAAAATGAGCAAAGGGGCTCCCGGGAGGCCGCAATATCACGGCCTCCTGGGAGCCCCCTTTGATCATTTTTTTAGGGCCATTCAAAGAGGCTTACATAGGATTTTTTCCATATGTAATTCTTTTGTACAGATGGATATGGGCGAAAGTACAACTCTTCCTTTGAGGACTAGAGGGAAGGGCAAAGACAAAGCCTTAACACCTCCAAAGAAGATTGGGAGAAAGAGATATCGTGACCTCTCGGGATCCCCCTTTCATCATTTTTAAGGGCCATTCAAAGAGGCTTACATAGGATTTTTTTCATATGTAATTTTTTTGTACAGATGGATATGGGAAAAAGTAAAACTCTTCCTTTAAAGACTAGAGGGAAGGGAAAATACAAAGCCTCAACACCTCCAAAGAAGATTGGGAGAAAGAGAAAGCCTCCAATTCGTGCAGACACTGAGGAGGGTGATCATGGTGGGGATAGATCTGAGATGGAGGCTCCTACAGGCACAGAGGACACATCTACAAATGTCCATGATTTAGATGGAGGGGGAGATGAGATAGACTCTTTCATTGAATACATTATCTTGGATCTTGTGGGAGGGGGTGACATCATTTCTAGATGTAGGCTACTCAGTTCAGATGAGTGCCCTAGAATCCCCTTGTGTAGACTCATTACCTATGCTAGAGTAAGGGGATTGAGAAGTGATGTCGTTGCACTTAAAAGTGCATTCCAGTATGAGGGATACCTCCGAGAAAAGGGTACATTTATAATTTCTATCTGCACATGCAGTGGGGAGGAGACCCAGGCTACACCAACACTGAGGGAGTCTTGGTCACCCATGTGGAGGGAGGTGGATGAACTATTCGAGAAGGAGTTAGAAGTTTAGTAGGAGTTCCAGTACCTTTCTAGGAAGATGTTCTATGTGTGGGAGGGCAACCATAGAACCATGTCTTGGATGTTAGTGATTTCAAAGTTGTACAGAGAGATTCGAGCACGGCATATTTGGGTCATGTGCACTTTGATAGACCCACGGAAGACAAGTGAAATTGCATTGCTTACAAGGCTACAAAGGATGAACTTGTAAGCCTTTTTCTCTTTTTCCTTTCTTGTTTGTGTCTACTTTAATTTAATTCATTTAATTTTAAAAATTTATGTTTGTCGATTGAATGAGAATGCGGTTATCAAACCAAGTTTGAGGGATATACCCATCCATGAATTCTAATAACATTTGTGAGTGCAACGCTCAAGTTTTCATGAGCTCCCTAACTCCCCAAGAGCGTGAGGTCATAAAGAATGCAAGAACCAGGGAGGGGAAAGGAATTGTAGGCTAGTACCCTTTAAGTAGAGGGTACTTAGCAAGGCTTGTATTTCAAGTGAGAGCAACATCCCTTTTTATGCCTCTTGTTTGTTTGGGGTATTGACTCGTATTTTTTGGAGGTACATTCTATTTTCTTTGTCAATGTGTTGTAGGTTGAGCTTAATGTAGACATCAAGAAAGAACTAGAGAGGATAAAGGCTACAATTCCGTAGAGGATAGAGCAGTTGCACAGAAGAAGGAGATTGATGCGGTGAAGCAAAAAATATCTGATCGGATGGGCAGGGCATAGTATCTACACTCTATGTTTGACATTCTTAAGTAGTGTTGAGTGTGAGAAGTTTGAGTCTTCTTACTATTGTGTTAATGTTGTGTAGGTCTTAAATTTCATTAACCCAGATCTTGGAGATGTCTGGAAATTGAAATTATTTTCCTTGAATTTTGAGACTGTAGATAAGGTCATCACTCTAGAGAAAATTAAGTGTATTGCACTTGCTCCCCTTAAGGTGGAGAAAAAAATTCAGTATCTCTCTTTGTTGGAGGCTAATGCTATCATGAGGAATATGTATTACATGCCTTCAACAGATATTCCTTATAGTGGGTGAGCTTTGTATTTGGTGTCTTTGTTTAGCATTGATAATAGTGTTTGTGTCAAATTCAATCTTCTGATGCATTTCTTCTAAAGGTGGTTGTCTAGAGAGATTTTTTTGGAAAAGATAGAAAATCACGCCCTTGCAGTGCTTGAGGAGCTTAAGACTGTAGCAAATATAGGGCGGTTGTTTACTCTACCTCCAGACTACACTCTCACTCAATATTATGAAGACATCAAGTTGGAGGGGAGAAGTATATGTTCATGTCTCTGAAGATAAGAGAGCGTAGTGAACTGAGAGGTGCTGGGAAGGTTGAGAATTTAGTTGGCCAAGAAGACAGAGCTCGATTAGGCAGCACATAGGGTTGTCTTTAGGTAAGCACTTCATTCATTCTTTTTGCTAATGTCCATTTAAGTTTCATTATCATTGTGCCATGTATAAATTTAATAGTTTTTTTCGGTTGGAATGACCTAGATATCTCATGTATTTGAAGAGTGAAGGCAAGATTGATGACCTTCCTCGACCAAGGGGTGGACAGAGATTGCAACCCCTGTGCAACATCATTTATTCAGTCTCCATGCATGGCCTCTCCCAGTGGGAGTTGGCCAATTTCCCTTGGTGGTTGGAGTTTTTTGGTGGAAATGTGCTGACACAAGAGCTTGATCTCTATAAACGGTATTCTACCACCAAGAAGACCGATGATCCTCCCAAGGGTCAAGATACTCGTGGAAGGTTGAGATCACGGAACAAGGATAAGAAGGACTACAAAGAAGGTTGGTTTTTGTTCAATGTTTGCAACATGGTACATGGAGTGCAGTATACCAAAAGAAGTAAGATTATATGGTGTTTAACCTTTCTTTTTTGTTCTTGCTTGCTGATATAGAGGTGGGTGTGGAGCGGACACCATCTCTGCCACCTGGGGATTCCACTCTTGATATTCATGATGGCAGTGATGGTAATTTAACTACTCGTTTTATGTCATGAGTTTTGAATTAGGTGTGATATGGATAGGTAGTTTGGTAGATGTATATGTTTAGTGATGGATTGTTGTGAATATTTCATTGAATTTAGTCATTGGGTTTTTAATCAGCTAAAAGGGTAGTGAAAATTGTCACTCCCTTTATCTATTATTTTCCACCCTCACGGATAGGACACTGGGCCATGGTGGATTGGCCACATTTGGATGCTCAGTAGGCGACTATATCTCCATGGGTTAGGACTTTTCTCATGCAAAAAAAATGACATGTATGCCAAGATACATGACTTTTTTTTTGCTAGCATGTGACCCTACCATGGAGTACAAGAAGAGAAGAAGAGTAGTTCGATGAAGGGCAGCAACTTTCATTTTCTTGGACTTTCCCACTGAGGGTGTTGGCTCTCCATTGCCTCCTTGGAACTTGCTTTCAGGAGGACCATGCCATAGGCCGCCGCTTCTAGTTTGGGAGATAGTGGATGGCTTGCCATGCTTTTCCCCATTGTAGGTAATGTAGGATATTCATATACTAATTGATAAGTGTATGCCTCTTCTCTTGGTTTATATGATGATCTTAAATACTATGCTACATTGCCATGTCCTTGCTTGACATGGATCGAGAGGACCTCCATGTGATGTGAGAAGAGTGGTGGTGTTGGACAAGAATGAGTATGGCTTTGTTAAACATTATGGGGAGGACATGCCGGTACGTACATCCACTTCATCTCTATTATTGAAAATGGTTTCTATTGGAATAGATTTCAGTGTTACATGAAGTGTCTGCTCTTGTGCAACTTCGTACTTCTATGTTGGTGTTTGCACGTCACAGTGGAGCCATGTCTCCCATATTCATGGCTGAGAGCCTTTCCCTATTTGTTGAGATGCATCGTATGCGAGCGAGCAATGACATGTGGACCCTGAAGTGGTGCACTCATTGGCTCTCATCTATGAGTGCACCACTTCAGGGTGCTAGGGGTGCACTAGAGCACTCATGTGGTTTTGTTTCTATGATTTTGAGTTTGCTATGTGTGTCGAGAGGTCTAGTCTTGGAGATGGGTTGCGGCATAGGCCCTCTCATGAGGTCATGTTAGGTTAGTGGTAGATCTTGCTATTCATTTGATGTGGATGCACTCATAGTGGATACACATGTCTTACCACTAGTGCAGGCATCCGTTGGGGCAAGAGAACTCGTAGGGATGACAAAGAGGTTGGGGAGGACGATTATTCAACAAATCCCACTTCTAATCCCTTTGGTGACTAGTGACACACTTTACTTTCATTTTGCAATACTATGTACATTGTCTAGTGACATGCTTTATTTATGGTGGATTAAAAATGGCTCTTGTCATGGCATATTTTTTTCCCTAAACCTAGATGATTGCTTTTCCTTTTGATTGTGGTATAAGAGAATGGTTGACTTAACATCATTATATTCTTGGTCATTGTATTCCTTGCTTTCTAATATGAACTTATTCTTCTTTGAATTTTGTTGTTGTAGTGTTTTGCCTACGTATGTGGAAGGAATGGCTAGATCCATGGTGAGAGACAAGTGATATGACCAATAGAGCAGCAAGGAATATTCACACATTCGTAGTCTAATAAGGGATGACAAGTGTGAGGATAGTGGTTGAGGTGTTTTAAGGATGTTTGAATCTTTTGTAATATTGAGTACATGGAATATTGAGTACATGGAATATTGAGCTAGAACTAGCATGGAGAAATACATGGAATATTGAACTAGAACTAGCATGGAGCATTATTATATTGAGTACATGGAATATGGAGTGCATGGTCTATCCCATAATGACTTGCTTTTGTTTATTTTGAGGATTAATCTTTATTGAATACGTATTCAAAACTTCCATGAGTGAATGGGAAGTACCAATGATCATCCTATGTTTTTGTTTATGTGAAGACAATATGTAAAAATCAATTGCAAATAGAGTTTTACACAACAATTCTTAGCATCGCTCAAACTCTAGGCTCACTCGATGTTTTGACTTACTCATCACGAGATGGCTAGAAATTATCTTCTTTACCTCTGGGCTATATAGTTGGTAACCCTTTAAATCCATACTATACACCAAGAAGATACACTTTCTGCCTGTGGAATCCTACTTGGTTTTGGATGAGTTTAGAACATGCACAAAACAATCACAACTAAACATCCTGAAATTTGAAAACTGAGGGTTTCTTACCTGAATAAGCTTCTTGAGGTGTTGTGACCTTCATTGCCTTTGTGTAACTCATGTTAAGGATATGCACTATAGTATTTACTGTAATCCTTTGCCTTTGAGCATAATTCATGCCATTTCTATCATTGTGCACTCTATAACATCATTTTATTGCATGAGAAACTATCAAATATCTCTTAATCACATGCTCCTTTGCAGTAGGTGTTAAACTCACGTGATGTGAATTCTCATTCTCGATCTATTCAAAACTTCTTCAACTGCTTTCTTATCTCATTCTCTACCAAGCTATGGTATATTTTAAACTTTCTAAATACATCCACATCTTCTTACTAATCTATAACAAGAAGTAGGAAGAACCATCTGATGCTGGTTGGTATTTTACCATAAAGATTATCATAAAGATTTCCATGATCCCCCTATTTCCCATCTAATATTCTTTATCCCCATAGTATGAACTGCTCTATTTCTTCTCCATTAGAATGCCTTTCTATTGCACGTTGATTCTCAAGGTTTTAAATCATTTTTTTATTCCTCATCTCATAATGGTTCTTAAAAACTTACCATGCTTCAGAAGCTATTTTAGTATGTTAAATTAGGGTTAGTGTGATGACAACTATGACGATGACACATAGTGTATTTGCATTCCTTTGCCTCCATGCCAAGCAAGAGTAAGATTTGGTGATATGGTATCTACTATATTTTCTAGATCTAGAGTAGGACCTTGCTTTGTATCAACCCTTCTCCACAATTCATATAAATAATAAATATGCCTAATCTTGAAATTTAAGAGAGTGTAATTTGTCCCATAGCAACTTCTCATCACAAAAAGTGGAGGGTGGGCATGAGTGGCTGCATTATTTGTGGGTTAGGCCATATCTCCAAATCTACCTTGCAAATTGTCAAAAAAAAGATTTACCTAGAGACTATGCTTTGATACCATGTAAGAATACAAAATAGTGGAAGTTAGATCAACACAATACAAAGCACTGAATTGTAGAAAGAAGTGGAGACTAAACAATATTGCTGCTTTGTAAACTTGATTGAAAATTAATGTGTTCTCTAGGTAAGGATCTTTTATGGCGATATAAATAGACTCTGGACAAGGATGTCTTGCTTACAAGAGTGCTTGAACACAAGGAGCTTGATGATGAACTAAGGTTACCAAACTAGGTTATATGTAGTATCAGGCGGCTCGGCATGGATATAGGTTGACTAACCCATGACTTGGTCCAAAATGACCAAACAACCACATCATTTTACTAGGACCATATTAGACTATAATATGGTCAACCGTATGGACCCTTAAATGACCCCAAAGACCGAGAACAATGTGTCCTTAGTTTGCTATTCAACACTCACTAATGTAGCCACACAGCTCATATAAGCATGCAAAATTCTACTTGGTAGAGTGCCAAGTCTATATAAGCCATCTCCTAAACATTTTGCCATACTTGGCCACCATCTAATGTTTAAATTGGGAACTAACGACTATGCCTTAAAGGGGATTTACAACATAGAGCACATTTATCACTTGTATAAACAACACAAGGGTGGAGCACAGAGAAAATTCTTTTCCAACAATGATCATATCTAATTCACAAAAATTATATGTTATGAGGACTTTGTTATAGCACAACAAAGAGGAGTGGAAGAATCTAGATGATAAAGTGCAAAAGAGGCTAGAATAAAAAAGGAACATGAGGCTCAACTTTTATTCATTATGGCTTATAAAAATTTGGATAATAATAAAATAAATATTGTGTACAAAACTTGGATTATAAAAAAAATATCTGTTAGATATTCATGTAGTGCTGCAATGAACAATGTACTAATGCCATCGGCACGTTTATCTCACAAAATTTTCTTCCATGGCCATCCAAGTGTGTGAACGGACACCTTAGAGAGTTAGCTCTAGTATATAAGCAACAACATCCATTATTTAGGGTTATAGCACATTTGTACTTGTAAAGATATTTATTTGTCTCCCCTTTGAGCTAGCCATTCTCTCTCACACTATATACCCTTGTGTTCTTCTCTTTGAGCATTATGTGTGTGTGAGTTTAGCTCCATTGTGAGCTAATAGTGGTATTTGAATGTTTTCTTGTGGCTATAGTTTTCTTGTGGTTATGGTTTTCTTATTGGAGCTTTAGATTCCGTTCAAGCTTCTATTGAATCTTTCTTGTGGTTGTGGTTTTCTTATTGGAGCTTTAGATTCCTTGCAAGCTTTCATTGAAGCTTTCTTGCATATCCCATTGAAATAACAATCAAAATAAGAGAAGCAACATTTCTTGGATTTTCCATTGAAGCTTTCTTCCATTCTACATTGAAGCTCTCCACCAAAGTATTAAAGCAATTGGTGTAAATAGGAATCATCATTGAAGCTTTCTTTCATTCTACATTGAAGCTCTCCAAAGTATTAAAGCAATTGCTATAAACAGGAACCACCAAGGCAGGTTCAACAAGCTTTTGTGTTGGCAATTTCTTCAATGACTTCAACACTTTACACAACTGCCAGTCAGTTTTTGACTTCAATAGCACACCTCCAAGCCTTGGGGTCATCTCTACTAATGTTCAACTTGCCGTAGTCGGCTCATCTCCAACCATGGGGTTTGTCTGGTATATCCTTAAAGTTTACTAGGCACCGTCCGTCTTCTCCTCATCACACTATAGTGTCCCAACATCGTTAACTCACCACTTCACATAGCTTGACACATGTGGAGGATATGTCGTTAACTCACTGCTTCACCATATCTGGACACATGGCAAATAATCTTTGCAACAATCAATGGCCAGTTCTAGTTTAATTGCTCGATCCAACTATTTGATTCCTACATTAATCTTGGGATTCTACACAATTCAATGGTGTAATTCAAAACTAGCTTAATCGGCAATCTGACTTCTTCAATTGCTTGATTCAATTGTTTGATTCAATCTTTCGATCAAGGATTCAACTTTTTTCAGTGATTCAGCTTCTTCAATCGAGAAATTTGACTTCTTCAATTGTTTAATTCCATTACAGTTTTATCGCCCGATTCTACTTTAATAATCATATGATCTAGGATTTAATTTATGTGATTCAACTGCAAACATCAATTATTCCAATTGTCTGATTCAACTATAGATTCAATTATTCCAATTGTGTGATTCAACTATAGATTTCAATCATCTGTGTTTGATTCAACAACAAAATTCAATCTGTGAAAAAAAAAATCATGTCTCAATGCATCACATAGTTAGTATCTTGATAGTGTTTCTTCCAAGCATATAATGGAATCTGTGCAAGTTGGTCACACAGTTATGTGTGCAAATAATGCCTCCTATTTAGTTAAAGGTGAGATTTACATCACTACTACTAGTGGTGAGGATCTTTATCTTTAAAATGTACTTTTTGTTCCAAGCATAAGGAAGAATTTGTTTTTCCAGTGTCCATTCTAGCAAGGGAGGGTCTTAATGTTGAATTTACAGATAAGAAATGCATTGTCCATGATAGAGAATAGGACAGACAAGTTATTCTTATTAGAACTCTTAGCCATGATTTGTACAAATTGGACATGTATAATAAGTGTGATGATGCTTATCTGGTAGATACTTCAAATGCAAAGATGCCTAGCTATGGCATGCTAAGTTTAGCTAAATATCAATTGGTGGATTAATGGTTTTACAAAAACATGGGATGTTAGAGGACCTACCTTACCTAGATATGTTCATGAAGGATGTATCCTTGGCAAATTGGACATGTATAATAAGTGTGATGATGCTTATCTGGTAGATACTTCAAATGCAAAGATGCCTAGCTATGGCATGCTAAGTTTAGCTAAATATCAATTGGTGGATTAATGGTTTTACAAAAACATGGGATGTTAGAGGACCTACCTTACCTAGATATGTTCATGAAGGATGTATCCTTGGCAAGCTCTCCTGCCAACCTTTCCAAAGAATGTAACGGATAGAGCTGACCACAAATTGTAGCTCATACACAATGATGTGTGTGGGACTTTTGTCTTTGCGGGGAAGTATTTACTTTATGACATTCATTGATGATTACAACAAATTTGGCTCGTCTCTTAGCCCATGAAAGAAAAATCAAAGGTATTTTCTCATTTTTAACACTTTCTTGCTATAGTTGAGAATGAAACCAGCTTATAAGTCTAAACCCTCTATATAGATAAGGGGGGAGGAATATTTGTCTAATGCTTTCAAAGATTTTTTAGCACAAAAAGGCATAAAGCATTAATGCACAACTCCTTATACACCATAGCAAAATGGTTCCACTACGAGAAGAAATAGGACTCTCATTGAGATGGTTATATGCATGGTTAAAGGTCATCACCTTCCACACAAGTTTTAGATGGAAGTAGTTCTTTGTGCTACCTATGTGTTTGAACATGTGGCCTACTAAAGCTTTGAAAACCATCACTCCTTATGAATCTTCATTTAATAAAAGACCTAAGGTTGAACACATGCATGTTTTTGGTGTTTTGGAATATGACCTTGTGCTAGTATAAAGTAGGACTAAGCTTTATAATAAGGTATTGAAATGTATTTTTATCAGCTATAGTTCAGAAACCAAAGGCTATCGTCTCTACAATCATCTTGCCAAGAAAATCAGTATCACTAAGATCTCGGGGGGTTCACTATATATAAATCCTATGTATCACATGCGTTCAAGGCCTAATTTAAAAAACCCTTATCTCTGAATTTTTCATGAATAAAACACACCCTTTTTCTATTCAATATGTGAATACCCCCTTTAAATGGTACCCTTCTGTGTGTAAAAAATGTGTAAAAAATGGATTTTAAAAATCCCTTCTACTGAACCCACGTGCTACGCTTACATATTTATGAGTGACCCCCCGAGCTAAGGATGTTCTTTTTGCAAAGGATTCTATCTATCTTATGATGGAATCCACTAAACGTATCTACCCCAATTCCTTGATGGTTTGTTGCCAGTACTACTGTCTGTTGATACTCAGCAAATTCTACCTATTGATCCTCATTTTTTGCAAGGGGGGGAATTCTTAAGAAACTGATGCACCAACTTTTGATCAACTAGAAGATATAGTAAATTTTGAAATATTGATAATCAATGAGTCTAGTCTTATGCTTAAATGGATTAAAACCACCTTGTAGGATAATGTATTGTTTTCTCCTTTGCATATTAGAACCAGATCTGATGCTAAAACCATCTTTTTAGTATATATTATTGAGTTTTCATTTCTTAATTATTAACATGATGTAGATGAGCCAATATCTTTTGAAGAGGCTCAAGAAGATCCAAATTAGGTTAAAGCCATAAAGGATTAGACTCAATCCATTAAGAAAAATGGTACTTGGGATTTAGTGGATCTACCTCTTGGTAAGAAAGAAATTGGTACTTAGTGGGTTTATAAATTCAAGAGAAAGGTTGATGGATATGTGTACATGTTCAAAGATAGACTTGTTGCAAAAGGTTATGCCCATCAGAAAGGTTATGATTATGATGAAACTTTTCCTACCACTTCTCATATGACCCTATCTGATTTATTATTGCTTTGGTATCCCCACCATGTGGATTGAAAGTGCACATTAAAATAACATTCTTGAATGGTGACTTGTAGGAACAAGTTTATGTGAGTCAACCAGCTAGATTTTCCCAACCTAGTCAAGAACAAAAGGTATTCAAGATTAAGAAAGGTTTATATGGTTTGAAACAAGTCCTAGGGCTTGGTACCAGAAGATTCATGTCTATTTGATTGGATAAGGATTTTAAAGTAGGTTGTGCAAGATTTATTTGTTGTCATTCTCTATATATCTTTATGTCAATGATAAGCCCCTACCATGGCTTTTGGTACTAGAAGATTCATGCCTATTTGCTTGGTTTGAAACAAGCCCCTAGGGCTTGGTACTATAAGATTCATGTATATTTGATTGGATAAGGATTTTAAAATAGTCATATAAAAAGCAATTTATATGTCAAAAAGGACAAGAAGAATTTTCTTGTTGTCATTCTCTATGTATTTCTATATTGATGACATGCTACTGAGACAAGAAATAATGAGTATTTGATCATATCTTTTAAGGCTGACCTTGCCTCTCAAATTTTGAGGTGTCAAATATTGGTCTTTTGCACTCCTACTTGGGTATGTAGCTTATATAGGAGCATGATGGTATAGTCATTAAGTAGTCAAAGTACATCAAGGCACTGCTTAAAAGGTTTAATATGAAAAGTTTCAAACCAATCTCTACACCAATAGACCCTAGTGTAAATCTCAGTCTATAGATCCTAGAGAATCATTTGACATAACCACTTATGATCAAACTATTGGATGACTTATATATTTATGCAACTCAAGACCAGACATTCAGTTTGGTGTGTCACAACTTTCAAAGTTTATGCATTGCCCATACACTAAGCATTAGCAAGTATTTAAACATACATTTAGATGCTTACAAGAGGCCCTCAAGACCTTGGATTGTTCTATGCCAAGGGGGTGATTTAAAATTGTAGGCCTTTTGTGATTCCGACTGGGCATCTTTTGGCTACGCAAGGAGAGTAAAAACTATGGAAACCTCAGCTTCTTGTGAAGATGAATACATTCACTATGACAAATGAATCATTATGTGTATGGTTGAGAAGATTGATGGAGGATCTTTGTGTCACTTAAGACACCCCTACTCCAATTCTCTCACTAATAGTCAAAGTGTGATGGTAATAGCCAAGAATTCTATCTTCCATGCTAGGACCAATCACATTGCAGTGAACTACCACTACATCAGAGAGACCAATCTAATCTATTGCAGTACATATGACAATGTGGTACATCTTTTTACTTATCATGTAAAAAGTTTGAGCCCTTCTCCATAAAGATTTAGGTCTCATCCCTTTCAAAGACTAATCTGCAATCTCTCTAAACCTCATATTTCTACTACAAAGGGGTTTATTAGATATTTATGGTAGTATTATAGGCAAAGCCATGTATTGATGCCATGGGTAGTTTTGCCCTATCTAGTTTTTCCCCATGGCCATCCAGGTGTGAACGGATACCTTAGGGTTAGGTAGTATATAAGCAACCACATCCATTGTTTAGGGTTTTTTTGCTCATTTGTAATTTCTCAAATTTATGCTTGTAGAGATCTTCATCTCTCTCCCCTTTGAGCGAGCCACCATTGTCTCACATTCTACACCCTTGTGTTCTTGTTCAGCATTGTGTGTGTGTGTGAGTTCAGCTCCATTGTGAGCTAAAACTATTATGTATACAAAAAGGGTTATAAAAAACCAATTACATGAAAAGACTTGGATTATGAGAGATCTATCATATAAAAATCTTGCATTTAAAAATTCTAAAGTATAAAACTTGGATTGTGAAACATTCATCACGTATAAAACCTAGATTAAAAAAACTAATACATATAAAACTTGAATTGGAGAAAACTATCACCTTAGATTTTAGAAAATGTGTCACAAGTCTTACACTTTAAACAAATACATCAACTTACTCCTATCCACGCTTTATTACTAATACAAAATACATCTAGAACTTTGCTTAAACATAGTTTACAAATGCACTCCTTTGAAATGATAATCCTTTTATAAAAACATAATATCATATAATTATTTTCAAATATCATGCATAATATTCCATATTTTCAATCACATATTACAAGGTAACACATCATCAACACATATTTCCTTGCACCATGACTATGATCCTCAACAACATGGCTCATATTCTACTATTCCAAGGAGCCACTTCACCTAGTTGACCAGCCCCAGAAGCACTGTACGCTCTAGTGGTTGGCATTAGGTTCCACATATGTCTAGTACTGACACACACATATATAGTTACATCAAGCTCCACCCCTCCCACAATTAACCTAGAGCCACTTCTTTGTCATCCCAACTAGGAGCACATCGACATCTTACCTAGAGGAGTCAAGTTCTCTAATGACCACCTTTGTGTGATGCACCCCACGGATGACATCCACATGGCAATCCATGAACCCATGTGGTACCTTTACAGCCTTCCACAAACAAACAACACATATGCATCACATGAGTATAATGCTCAAACAATAATTTCAAGACATAGATTCAAGAAACATCCATCACCCTTTTTTTGGTTTAATTCTTGAGCTTTTAGGGCCATGGGTTTAATGTGGACCAAATTTTGGGGGAACCACACCAACATATTAAATTTCATGACCGAATTCGGGAAAAAATCACTAATCTTGATTAGTGTTGCTAATCAAAAATAATTTCTTTTTTCTCCCTCTTCTTTGCTTAATTTGTGAGAGCTATGGTGCTTCTTTCTTCAACTTTGAGCTTGCCAAAGCCTAGGTCTTTGATTAGGGAAAGTATAAGCTTCTATTCAAGCTTCTATGGTAGTGTTTTGCTCACGAATATGCACCGTTAGGCTGCCCGTTTTTTGCTCTTCTCATGATCTTTTGGAGCTTCAATATTCATACATTGGCCACTCAATACTTGCCATAGCTTGAGTATTTGGTTAAGGCATAGTATGGCTCCATTTTAAGCTCTCTTGGAAGCTATAATATGCATGTTTTTTTGGTCGTGAGGATGCAACCATTTTTGCCCTTCTTCATGGTGTTTGGGAGCTTCAAGATTCACACATTGGCTACTCAAATGCTTGGGAAACATTCACTAATGTGTAAGCAAGAAATTACTCTCTCTTCGATGCTTCAATCTTTCAAGTTTTTTCATATTAGGGTTTCTCATGAAAAATTAGAGATTCTACCACAAATTTGGGAAAATTGCTTCAATAACATTCTTCTCCATGCTTAGCTATACACACTTTCTTGCATTAGTTGATTGATTTTTTGAATTGCTTGAATCCATTATCAAGATTTAGGGTTTCCCTTTAAGAAACCTTAATCTCATGGTTAAGCCTTGATTACATACTAATAAACTTGCTAAACAACCATGGGAAACAACATTATGGACCTTATGCATTTGAAATGGCTTCAATAGGCTATTGATAAACTTTAGATCAATAGGTTGTGTTTTTGGAGCTATTCCAATCTATAGCAATAGCTCAAGTATTGGTTGGTTTTGAGGATTTCATACATGCTATTGAAGATGCTACATGCATGATTGCAAGCTAATGGGATGTGTTGTTGCCATCATTAGCTATCACATGCTATGCATTGCCACATTGAGCTTATTGGATACATTATGATGGATATGGCACATGCTTATGATTTATTTGGATGCCTTCCATGTATTTCTTGAGCCCATGGTGAGGGGCTTGGTACCGGCACCGTTTGGGAAAGCAAAAGGCTATTGGATCCATGTGTTGTAATGATTTGGCATATTCTTATAAATTCCATTGGTATGTTTATCATGATCTCATCCATTTCTATGCTTTCCATCGATTCTTGCACCATTAGAAATCTAGTTATGGGGAGGGTACCTTGGCATTTGGTTGGAGAGGCCAAGGAGAGCATTTGCCTTGAATCCGCCTTGCCTGAGTGCCATGGAAAAGTGGTAAGTTGGAGGATTAGGTACTTTTTATTTTGGGAAAGACATTGCCCAAGCCCTTGCTCTTGGATTTCAAACAAGGGGGTTGGAAGATCTTGGCTAGGAGATCAATAAGCTTCAATGCACTTCATCAACAATCATCTTGTTGGTAATTACATTTGAGCAAAGCAATGGCACATGGCACAAGTTGGTAATTTCATTTGGGGAAAAGAAATGGTACAAACAAATTGAGAAGGATTGTAATTGTTTTGTATATGCATATTTCCCAGGCTTGGGCATTGTTTGTGGTCAATTTTGGATTGAGATCCATTGTTTGTGGTCAATTTTGTATATGCATATTGCCTAGGCTTGGACATTGTTTGTGGTTGATTTTGGATTAAGATCCAGTAGCAATTTCCCAAAGGTCATGCCAAAAATTCTTCAAAATGCAATGCCAAATGCTTATCTTGAGTCAATACATGCTATTTGACATTGGTAAGATCATTTGTGGTCAAGCTTGATGCATTGGCGACTAGTGGACGATTTTGACTATGTGCAGGCAATGTAGAAAAGCTTAATTCAGTCACAAATGGTGCACGTTGTTTTGAAGCGGTTTGAAGTGTCAGATAGTACTACCAAAGAGCTTTCTAACAAGCATTAGAACTCCTAAATTAGAAATTGCAAAGGCAATAAACTTTGGCATTTTCCACTGCATTATTTTCTCAGAACAGATTGTACAAAACCTTGGCCCAATCATAAATGCCTCGGGCTGATGGAACAATGATCATGTAGCATGAAAGTACATATCAATCTTTCCATCAATCCCAAGCATGCCCAGTTTTTTTGACTGGTAAACTTAATGTCTTTAACCTTTTTACTGATCAACTATGGTCAACAGGGACAATTGACTTTTCAAATCAGTTTTCACACATCCTTAATCTACTCATCAAGAGCATTCCAATGACCCAAAGATCATGCAAATCGGAGTTCATTTGAGTGGTGTAGTAGAAGATAGGTGTACGACACAAATCACAAAATAGAGAGATATAGCATATCCAAAGTGGGATCTAGGGTAGCATACGCATTCTTCTCTCCACCATTGTAGATGTGGAAAACTAAAGCTCATCAAATTTGGAGTTCATTTGAGAAAAATACGGCCTATTTAATATTTTGGTAGTTTTTGACTGCATAGAGTAGAGAGCTAAACCCTAATTCAGTCAAGAAGGTTTAGAGTTGTTTGGAAAGCAATCATTGAGCTTCAATACTCACCCCATAAGCTTCATGATAAGCTTTCAACTTTTTCAATCGGATTCTAGATTGACTAATTGGATCAAATTTTGTACCGGGGGCATAGTTCAGCAATTTTAGACTAGTGCACTATTCGGGAGTCATGGGTGACTATGATAGTGAGGATGATGAAAGCTATTATGGGGATGAAGATGATTGTAATACCAATGGTAGTACTTACAATGTAATTTGTGCCACGGATGAGGAAGATTGCATTGGAGAGGATACTTCCGATGTGGGGATAGTGACAATCATGAAGGCTCAACATGCATGGATAATGATCAATTTGATGAAGTCTATGAGTATGATCTTCAAGGGAATTCAGAAGGTATGGAAGATGCTTATGTCTATGAGAATCAAGTTGGCTATGATTCTTCCTATGAGGTCACTCATAGAGCAATGATGATTGGATCCATGAAAGTGAAGTTGAATCTCAACTCAATTAAGGTGGCTATGATTCTTCCTATGAGGTCATTCATAGCAATGATGATTGGATCCATGAAAGTGAAGTTGAATCTCAACTCAATTAAGGTGGCTATGATTCTTCCTATGAGGTCATTCATAGCAATGATGATTGGATCCATGAAAGTGAAGTTGAATCTGCACTCAATCAAGATGGCTACGATTCTTCCTATGAGGCCACTCATAGTAATGGTGATTGGAATTAAGAAAGTTGAGTTTCAACTCAAAACCCTTGAGCGTGATCTTAAAAACTCAATTGATGAGGATAGTGATGAAGAGGATTTTAATGCTATGCAACCAAGAAGAAATTTTTATACCAAGCAATCTTCTTCAATCATATATGGTATACAAGGACAAGGCTTCTCTCAAGAAAGGCCAACTAGAGAATTTTCATCTTCAAGGGCAATGAGTGGAAATGCCTATCAAAGGCCTTTATCAATTGAGAGTCAAGACAAAGGACAATATGCTTTTAAAGACATAAGGAGTATAGAACATTATGGTTGTAATAATCAAAGTCAAAATGTCGTGATGCAAAAGCAAGATTTTGAACATTATGGTGGTAATTATCAAAATGTCACGATGCAAAAGCAAGATTTAGGTTTTCCATGATGTATGGACTTATGCATACAAGGTTGTTGAAACCAATGAAATTGAAAGATTTTCATGAGTCTATGGTGTCTACTCAAGTGGGTAGTCTATAGTTTAAAAGAGGAGAACCATTTGCACAAAGTTTGTTTACATTTGATGGGGTTAAAGAGTCACTTGCATGGGATGCAAGGATTGGATTCATAATTGGGATGCCTATTTTCATGCCTTTCCTTGTGCGCGAGATTGACAAAGTGAAGAAAGTGACTTCTCATTTCAAGAGTGAAGAGCTAGATCTTGGTGATAGTTGAAGGAAATACCCAAATATGTTTGGGATTTGCCGAATTTGCCATATGATGTTGTGCAACACTTTGTGACCACCCAAGAGCAAAAGTGCTTTAGAGATCGATGCATGATATTTTCACATGAGGACTCTCTATCTAGTTATATGGAGAGATATTGATACTTTTTCTTTTTTGTCTCCCTGACATCAAAGAGAGAAGGAAAGTATAGAGGTTTTTATGCAAAGATTAGATCAAAATTTCATGCAAGTATCTCAAAGTATTATGCAAATTAATGAGGACATTAGTCTTGATGAGATCAGGTGTTGGTGGGACTTGTCCACATGCATACCCAAACGGTCAATCACAAGGGCAAGTTTGTAGAGCTATAAGTAAGATAGAAATGAATGAGTTGATGGTACCCATTCTTGGCTACACTTCATGCTTGAGTGGGGATGGAATGCTTCAACTCATGTTGAAAGATTTAAATATCAAAAGGGATGAAAGAGGTTACTCGCTCACTCAACCTTTTGGTCATTGCTTGGACTATGATTATGTGGTCCTTTGTGAGTTCATTGAGGGTATCCTTAGGGACAACACACTTGTTGAAAAGCAAGTGATTGTGAAGTCAAACACTCAAGTGCAAGAAGTTTTGGACACTATCTCATGTGCCGGTTGTATTCTAGCATGCATAGATCTTTTTCCTCTATTGGAAATATCCATATGTCTTGATGTATTGAGTAGTGGCCCATTGTGAGCCAATGATGAGCTTTATGATGGCTAGAAAATTTCAGCCCATTGATAGTTGCGAGGATGAGCTTCCTTCACCTTTCTCAAGGACTCTTCACACTTGGCTTTATGATGCATTGATTGATGATTGCTGTGGGGAAAAAGTGCATGTGGATTGGGACTAAGCTTCTTGGGATGACTCATCTTTTTTTGGGATTGTGAGTCGTCTTCAAGAGATATCGATGTGCATGAGATGATGGAGTCCATATGTGTTATGGAGGTGGATGGTTTTTCTTTGGGCATTACACTGATGTATTGATGCATGTATCAATGGGTATGATGACTGTGTGGAAGACATGGATGCCTATGTTCATGAGAGATTGGACAGTTGTGCATCTACTTTGTGTGATGCTCATGGTGTGGACATATGTGATGCTCATGCATCAACTAGTGTTACTCATGCATTATTTGGTGTGGAAAACCGTGCCTTGGATTCACCTATGGATAGTGTTGGTCACTCACGCATTGAAAGGTGGTTCGTGGACTACATTTGTGAATCCAACTTAAGATGCTTTTCTAAGTTCAAATTGGAAAGTTCATGAGATTGTGAGCTTTATGAGACTGCTTATCAGAGTCCAGTATTGATGGGGGATGTGCCTATGCTAAATCTGAGAATCATACTTGGGACACTAGGGAGGATTACACATGCGGTGATGGTGATGCATGCAAGAATTTAGCCTATGTTGATCATAGCTATGTGCATTACATCAATGCCTTACACGGAGATGCTTTATACTTTGGTGTTTATACTTTGGTGATGTGTATGGCGATTCTCCTAATGCAAGGGATATTGGTAGGTTCTATGCTCATTGCATAGAGGATGACACCAAGGAAGTGACATATATAGAGAGTATGGGATGCTCATGATCACACCTATGCTCATATGGATATTGGCTATAAGGTGTGTATCTTTGGACCTTGTGGATGCCGACATGAGGTAGTGGTTTATGCAATTCGGGCATTCACGTTTGGATGTTCTTTGTGCCATTTGGAATGTAACTTTGATGGGGAGCATATGATTATCTTCATCATAGATGATGGTCCTTTACATTTTTCGTTTGATCTAGGAGGATACATGCCTAGCCTTGCCTTTGAAGATGAGCTTCAACATTGGCCATTTGATCTTGGGGGTTCTAGAGCCATTGTCTTGGCTAATGCATGAAGTAGATTTCCATTTGATCCAGGGGGTTACATAATTATCTCTATCTCTTGGTGGGTGCATTTGGTGGATCAAATAAGGAGGCATAACAATGATTTTGTTTGTTGGGAAATTCATGTAAATCACTATTAGAGAGCTTCATACTACTTGGAGATCATGGAACTTGCATTTAGAAGTGTTGGTAAAGGAGGTACCATCATGGAGAGTAGCTTTGGGACTTAAGATGCAGTTTTTGGTCATGTGACTCAATTTACAGTCATGAATCATTTAGAATGCTCTCACGTGAGTCACTTGTCCGCATGTGGATTCCGAGCACTATTATGTGGCCACCCTACCCATACAAAGGCCTAAATGTTTAAGGTTTTGAGGATAAAACCTATGGGTGGGGATAGTTTATAATAAAGTGCTATGGGACTATATGGACCTTGGGCATGGGCATGGCCCAATGTGTGAAGGCCAAGGACATTAATAAGTGTGAAAATGATGGCCAAAGGTCAAGTTGTGGTGGATGACTCATAATGACTTTTATCACCTTTAACTCAATATCAATTTAAGCCTTGCTCATGCAAGCTTCCATGGTGACCTTCACCCATGTCCTTAAACTCCATGTAAATGACGTCTAATGTGTCTAGACTCCACATTAATGAGTCCCTCCTCCCTCCCTTATTTCACACTTGTTGTGCATCTCTAAACCTCTCTACATCATGCCAAAGCTACATTGTAAAGCGTGCTTCACACATGCCCCAGCACCATCATGCGCCCCTTCTCATGGCCAGTCTCAGAAAAGCTCCAAATGGCTTGTTTGCCAATCTCTGAATGCCACTTGTAAAGCCAATAGAATTGCCTCAAAGACTTGAACCAACCACCATATTCATCAGACCAAATCCAGCACTCATGCCATGTGACTCCATGATCCATCATAAATGTATCATGAAGGGAGAAAAAATGCTCTACAAAATGTGCATCAGGCGAGCGATCATCACACTAATGTAAAAATATTACTCCTTGATAATGATACGAGCCTTGGGGTTGATGGAAGCTCCATCCAAGTGTATCTCTACATGATGATAGCTACTAATATGCACCAAAATATACAATTTTATCTTAATATACTGGTCAAAAGTAATCTATTACATCACAAAGTAATCAAAGATATTATACCTGCTCCGAAAAATAGTACTCAGATTATATCTCTTGGTAGGGCAAAAATGTATAGTTCTCAACAAAGTCCATCACACCAATGGAAAACTGCTCCAAGAAACTGACGGTCTTGCCACTTGACACAATGGGTGCGTCATATATAAGGGTAGATGTGCTCTTTAAAAGAAGTAGAAATGCAAGTGGAGTATGTTTGTCCATGAGCTACAACCTCCTGGATTCCCCCCCCCATCGAGCTAGCACACTACATACTCATATTGCTGCTAATGCACTACCTCAATGTCACTAACATCCCTCTCAAGCATAGGTAGAGCTGCCAGCCCCCAACATGCAACACATGTCCCCTTGACACATGAAAGATGATGTTTCTCCATGAGTTGCAACCTCTTGGATTTCCCCCCACCATCGAGCTGGCACACTACATACTCATATTGCTACCAATGAACTATCTCGATGTCACTAACATCCCCCCCAAAGCATAGGTAGTGCTGCCAACCCTCCATATTCTCACCACACGTCCCCTTGACACATGAAAGATGATGGTATAAGGCATCTAGCTCATGTGGACATAAAAGAGAGTATAAAATTATGTGGGCCAGTAGGGAATGAAACACATCATAATAGAGTTGAAACTGCACAAGTATTGACAACATGTGTCACGTTGATGGCAGTAGCACACAAACCATGGCTTTCATCATTCAAAAGATCTTTGGACAAGTTTGAAGTGAGGGTGTGCCTCTAGAAATTGAGTATATAACTCAGTTTGACTCACCTTAAGCCTAAGCAAGTCCCATGTTCGATGAACACACCCTTTGGGTCTTTTTTCACAATGCTTTTACTGGCGAAGCTCTACAATTCTCATCCCAAAATTTCTCTAGTGCAACAAGTACATATGCATCCAAATTATTCCTCTTCTTGATAAATGGATATGAACAACAAGCATTATTAAGAACCTTAGCACTCACTCTTCTCTCTTGACAACACTCACCAATCCTAGCAACAGCCCTACACTCAGCTAGGTTAGGATGGTCAATAAAGGATGTGAGAACAGATTGTGACAAAGGAGTGAGATCTTGAAAAAAGTTACGAATGATCTTGGACACGATGAGCTTGCCTATGGTGGCTCTTACATTGACACTCTCACTATTAGGAGGAGGAGGAGGAAAGGGAGGCTCACATGCTTCATCCAAACCAAGGGGGGAAATAGTAGGGAGAGATGGAGGAGGTGAGGGTGGTGGTGGCCTTCTACCAATTATAGAGGTTGCCCATTAGTGTGCTCCCCACTCTCTTTTTTACTCATAATCTATCCTCTTTCTCTTTGCTTATTGAGCCTCATGAGCAGGGAGTTTCCTATTCCTATCAGATTTATTACTCATAGGACTTTGTGACCCTGTTCCAATTGAATGAAATGAGCATAGAAGTGTGTGCATTTGTAGAAAACCACTCTCTATTAGCTTGCATTGTATAGGATATTCTAATTTATAAGATAAGATTTTCCTTATTCAATTTGATGATTATGGATGATAGGCATATCTTTTTAATTAAATATCCATGAAATCTTTGGCTAGATTTTTAAATGGGAAGGACTTTGATATAATATATTTTAAAAAAAATTAATATTTTAGAATAATAATATTAAAAAATAGAAAAATTTATTTTAAATAAGAAGACACAAAACATATTTGTTTTAACTATAAAATAATATATTATTTAATTTATATATGTTATTCATTTTTAAAAATTATTTTAAAAAAATAAAATAAAAATAAAAAAGATTATCTTTAAATATATATATATATATATAATAAATTAACAAATAGGTAATTTTTAAAAAATCATATAGGTGTAATAATATATTTTTTAATTGATATATATTTTATCTAGAAAAAATTAAATATCATAAGATTATTTTACATACATATGCATGTATTATCTATAAATTATATATATATATATATATATATATATATATATAAGTGTATGTGAAACTATGAATGGATGCACCTATGCATGGGAGTGATGATGAGTTGATGACATGGCAGCGTGGATTGTTGATGTGGCATACACGTGTGTGAAAAGTGACATGAACTCATGATGATGTGATATATCCATGGTGGATGTTTTGACAACATAGGCTAACGATGTGGTAATTTGAGTGATGTGGCATCTCTTCCTTCTTGATGATGTGTTAATGCATGTGACATGGCATCTAATGAGGTGGCATGCCATGTCATTAATAATAAGGTGGCATAGTGAGGTGGCATGCCATGTCATCAATGATGAGGTGGCATGCCATGTCATCAATGATGAGGTGGCATATTGAGGTGGCACGTTGAGATGGCACATTGAGGTGGAATGCATGCCATGTGTAGGTGGTATGTCAGACACATGGGCACATGAATGGCCACCTTAGGGGTCTCCAACTAGGTTTGGTACACTGTCTAACCTAGGTTACCAAGCCTAGTTAGACTTGGGCTTAGTATTGGAAGGGGAAAAAAAAAATGAAGCTATTTTCACATAAAATGGATGAAAATATACCTTTTCTTACTCAAACTAAACCAAATTTTTCATAGATTAACCATGATTAGCACTACTTTCTCACATATAATTATTACATAATCACATAAAATAAATTTTAATAATTAACGTACTAATTATATTCAGGAGGTCTAAGACTTTGAAGTAAATTTTCAATTGAAATCTAAAGAAATCTAACCATTAAGAATGAAATTTGACCATATGGTCACATTTTCCTCATAAGTATCTATCCTTGGATCATTTAATCAAGCAAAAATACATAATTTTTGTTATAAAGATGTGTTGTATAAAAAAAACTACTCTTTTTGTATACTTTCAAAACATATAATAATTATTTTAAAATAAAAATTACATGCAAAAATTACTCAATAAATCAAGTTAAATCACCATTACATACCTTCCTTGTGTGTAAAGTGGGGATAGAATTGGAGTTGAAACAAGAAAGTTATTAACATTTTATGATCATATTGTCTACTTGTTCAAGTTTGGGACATGCCATATACACTATATTTATGACACATGAAATTTGGCGTTTGAAATTTTCAATTTTGGATCAGACCATATGTTTAAGTGCATGACTAACAGTGTGATGTTAATTAGAAGAGCTCAATGTCATATTCCTTTACCAAGTGGGTGAGATTAGCCAATTTTAATTAAAAAATGAATGTTTTTTGCTACAAAAAATCTTTGAAGGTGATCCAAAATGAATGTTTTTTGCTACAAAAAATCTTTGAAGGTGACCCACACACCCTACTAGATTTTATTTCACACGGATTATTGTTTTTATTAATTTTTTTAAAAAATAACTCATTTATTTCTTTTATAAAGAAATTTAATATCATTTTTCTCTTTCTAACTCTGTCGGGGGGTGCACATGTGCACACGTGCACATGGGAAAGCCATAAATTACTCGCCATTTAACTTAAATTTTACTTTTTTAATTCTATTGTCTCAAACTCCCAAGTCTCTCCCATTAAATTTTACTTTTTTAATTCTATTGTCTCAAACTCCCAAGTCTCTCCCATTAAAATGCACACCACCTTAGAAATCACATTCTCTCACTAGAAAGTGCACCTTAGAAAATAATACCTTAGTTGAAAAAAATATGGCAAAGGAAGAGAGATTTGATAATACAAGCTCATCAAGGCAGCTGCTGCTGCTATGCTAGTGGATAGTAGATGTGTGGATAGTAGTCTAGCAGTGTGTGGATAATAATGGTGTTACCCAATCAGCCAAGCAGTGTGTGGATAATAATGGTGTTACCCAATCAGCCAAGTGTGTGTGGACATTAGTACTAGGTTATGTTATGTGTGAGCTTATCACACTTATAGAATGTGTTGCTTTTAGTGAAGGAGAATGAAGGCAACTATAGAGCTTCTCCACATTATGTGAAATGGATTAATGAGAGTAATTAGGATTTATGTGAAATGTACTAGGTTATGTTATGTGTGAGCTTATCACACTTGTAGAATGTGCTGCTTTTAGTGAAGGAGAATGAAGGCAGCTATAGAGCTTCTCCACATTATGTGAAATGGATTAATGAGAGTAATTAGGATTTTTGTGTGTCCCCTCTAGTCTCATCTATTCTCTTTTCATGGTATCAGAGCATAGACTGCTCTCACATTGAGTAAAAACCCTAAACTTGAAGTGGTTGGAGATTGAAGCTATGAAGCTAACCATTAAAGTGGAAATCAAAAGCAAATCATAGAGCTTGGCCAAGAGGTGAGTTAAAAAAACCTTCCCTTGTGGATTGCATGTATTTAGAAGCCAAAGCAAGCAAAGTTGAAGCTCTCCATTGAAGCTTGCAAGTGGAAATGTAATGCAGCTCAAAAACGAATTGTACTATGATAGAGAAAAAACTTATTTTGTGTACTGTTTAGATTAGTCAAACATTAGATTTGGAGTTTTGCAAATCAAGTCATGAACAGAACAAGATAAGGATGTAAATTTGGGATGCCTTCTACAATATTTAGTTGAAGTGTTGGTGCACGCGAAGTTTGCCTGCAAGCTTGGTTGAAGCTTCATGTTGCAGGAGGCTAAGCTTGACAAATTATAATGTATGCATTGTGATAAGTAAAAGAATTTTCTATTACTACATGGTATTGAAAAGCTCTTGAGAAGATGATTTAAAGGTTGTTGCACTAACTTCTTAATTATAAAGAGAATTCGTTTATCCTCATTTATGACTACTAATCTGGACTACTCAAATAGAATGTCCTGACTTCTTAATTATAAAGAATTCCTTTATCCTCATTTATGACTACTAATTTGGACTACTCATTCCAAGTTTCTCATTCTAAAATACAATTTGGTCTCGTTTTGGAAAGCATCCATAAACTTGGGTCCATTCTGCCACATCCAATTTCATCTGTCTAATCCTTTTTCTTCAAAATCAATGTCTAGACTAGGTTTGAGAGTGCCTACAACATACTTCAAACCACATCAACTTTTTCTATGCCTTGGGGATTGTTATTGTGTAATTGTGAGCTCAAAATTAGGTGTGTGTTTTTTAGGAGAAGGGAGCACTGACTTCATCTAAATCTCCATCAACACCCCAAAGCTAGGCTATCTAGGTATACCATGTACAAATAATCAAATTTATGTATTTACTTATATTTTTGTAAGTGAATGGTCTTAATCATTTTTAATTAAGTAAATAATTAATTCTTTGCACACCCACATTCGACTGAGAGGGGTTATGGTATCGGATGAATACCTTTGTTTGATGCACCCCATGGTGACATGCACATGACAATCCATGAACATGTGTGGTACCTTCACAAACTTCCAAAATAAACAACATATATGCATCACATGAATATAGTGTCCAAATAGTAATTTTAAGACATAAATTCAATCATACTTATATCCGAAGTAGTGTAAACCATCACAAGCTCAAAGAGACATCACCACTCTCTAGTCAAAAATTTGACCAATCCATGAACCCGTGTGGTACCTTCATAGGCTTCCATGAACAAACAACACATATATGTCACATGAATATACTGTCCAAATAGTAATTTCAAATTGATTTTTCTCAAGAATCTATTGGCAAGGTCTTTTTAAGATATTTTTCTTTCTAACTTCTTGAGATTATAAATTTTCTTTAGGATAGAGTCTTTCATTTATAATGAGAGTCTTTCTAATGTCAATTTACTATTTCTCTTATTTGGATTTCATCATCTTAATATTTTAAGAGTTTTATGGTCCTACTTTAGTGCACTTCTTTGCACATAAGGCTAGAAGTGTTCTTTTACTCAAAAATCTCCAAAATATCTTATCTAATTTCTCATTCAATTTTTTTTATTTGATTAGGGACTTATCCTTTCTTGACTGCAAGTTGACAATCCTCCTACTATAGGCTTCCTAAGTTAAGGATTCTCTCTCTATGTCTTGGGTCTTCTCTCTCTAGATATGTAGGTATTTTTCTCTTCCTTAAATACTAATTCTAGCTAATAATTTTTTGAAAAAATGACTTTGAATTCCTAACTTAATTGTGGCCACATTTACCACATGCACAACTAGCACATGTAAGCAGTTCTTCCCTCTCTACATTCTCTCTTAATCAAGATATTTTTATTTCTTATTTCTTCTCTAGATTTCATCATAATCTTCCAATATCTATTATATGACCTTATGCTATCACTAAAGCGTATGCATATTAATACCTTAGCCTATAACTAAACTGCATTTGAATTATGGACATTAATACACTGAGGTTTTTTCCTTCATCATTTCCTACAAAGAGAAAATATGAATTTATACTAAGTTTACTAAGGAAAAATTGGTTTCACATGAGTCTTACTTTCATCATTTCTTTTTCAAAATTTAGGGTATGTATTTATTGATCTTGGGGCAAATGATGTGCATCCAGTTCCCTTAATTTATGGGGTAATTAGGAATTTCTCTTTCTAAACTTTGGGATGATTATTGATCTAATCTACAATAAATAATAATAATCAATTATACATGCCTTTCTAAAAATTCTAACTTCCCTTGTAAATAGATTATCCCATTAAACCCTAATTTACTACTAAATATACATGTGTATGTGCATTAGGGTTTTCTCTCTCTATAATTTTTGCTTCACACCTAGGCTATCTCTCATAATTCTAAAATTGGGTCAATTCATTTAACATAATCCCTTAGTTTAATCTAGATGGCATAAATTTATATGCTTTAGTAGTCCTAATGTTCACATTTTAAAGAATAATTAATTAATCTTTTGGTTTTTAGGATACGGTGCATAACATTAGCCTATTCAAAAAAATCAATAAAATACTCAAACTTAGTCTACCTCCATCTAATGCTTCCTTGAGAATAAAGGTCAATATAGGATATGAAAGCCTTATTGCTCCTATATCCTTAATAGAAACTTACCCTAGGGTGAAGATAGACCTTCTTAGGGTAAAGTGTATTAAATTAGACATAGAATTATTAAATTATTTATTCAATTAAAATAAAGGTATATACAGCTCAATTTAATTATCAGGAACTAACAAGAGAAATCTTATCTTGAATATTTCTTAAGAGATCATGGAACCATTAATTACTAAAAGGGCCTTCTATTCGCATGGGGGAGTAGCATGGGAGCGTTGTATAAGCTTTTATCAAGTGAAGAAGGGAAAGAAAGAGAGAAATCTAAATATCTTCTTGGTATTTTATGTGCTCCATTAAATAACAAATGCATAGTAGCCCACATTATGTTGATGAACTTCATAGGCACATAATGTCTATTCTTATCTTGAATATTTCTTGAGATCGTGAAACTATTAATTGTTGTAACAAAGTGTTTTTAGGATACACATGCACATGGGATGGGCCTAGGCATATGGTCTTAGGATCATTTACATGTGGGATTAGGGCACATGGGCCTTGGGACTATAAAAGGCATGTGCTTTAGGTGAAAAGATGTAGGGAGGAGGAGAGCTTAAGCTCTTGTTGCAAGCACACACACACACTCACACAAACCCTAGAAGAGAACACACAAGATGAGAGACTGAAAATTGTTCTTCTTCTTCACAACAAAAGGGTTCTACCAAAAGATAAGGGAAATACAACATAAGTACTAAAGGACTATATACATACGGTCCATAATGTGAAAATGCTAAGTGAGTGAGCTGGCAAGATAAGTATGCCATAACCCAGTGGTGTAGTCGAGTTGTAGAATCAGTGTCAAAGATCTATCATGTCAACATCCTGCCAAGCACGCCAGTGATGTAAGTGGCAAAAATGATCACCTATGCATATCATGAGTGTCATCTCGTATTGAGCTTGACATCTCAACACTCCCCCTCAAGCTCAACTCCATCCCTAGGACTTGAAGCATAGTCTGAAATTGGCAAAGCTTCGCTGCTCCTAGGGCTTTCATGAAAATGTCACCTACCTGCTCCTCTGTGTGCTAACATACATGAGATCAATGTCTCCTGCTAAAACCCTCTCTCTAATGAAGTGATAGTGGACCTCTATATGTTTGGTCCATGCATGAAAAATTGGGGTCCTCACCAACTGTATACTGCTAAGATTTTCACAATAGATGACAACTTGTCTGTCAACCTACAACCCCAAATCACCAAGGACCTTGCGCAACCAAGCTACCTCACATGCTACCATCGCAACACCCTATACTCGACAAGGTAGCTATTGGCTGCTTCTTGCTGGTCCATGTCAGAACACCACTCCCAAAGGAGAACATAAATCCATTGGTAGATCTCCTATCTGCAATACTACCAGCCCAATTTGCATCGGTGTATCTAAACACATGTAACTCTGTACTAGCCTCATAAAAGAGACCATAGTCTATTGTAGACTTCACATAGCGCAATGTGCGCCTCACACCATCCAAATGTGGCTTCCGAGGAACCTACATAAATTGACTTTAAAATCCAACTCTATAGTTCAAATCTAGCTTGGTGATCGTCACGTAAATCAAGCTACCCACTATCTTCCTATACATAGTGGGATTCTCCAAAATCTCACCCACAATAATTGCACTCAACTTGCCATTTTAATCTAATGGCATAGAAATTGGCTTACATCTAGCCATACCATATTTGGATAGCATGTCCAATTCATACTGCCTCTGTGACATCCATATGCCCTTGGCCGTTCTAATAACCTCAATGCCAACAAGGAAGTACCTCAGCTCACCTAAATCCTTCATGTCTAATTTCTGCTTCAGGAGACATTTCATACTCTCAACTTCCTCTCCACTATCACCCCCACAACAATCAAGTCATCCACATAGATTGTGATGACCACACAAGGCCCCTATCACTCTTCCGCATATAGAGTGAATGATCAGCATCTGCCACATGAAAGCTAATGGTGATAAGATATTATGCTATCCACATGAAATCCATGCTCTAGGTGCATGTTTCAAGGCCTATAAGGCTTTACGTAGCTTACATACAAAATCAGGGTGACCCACATCTTCATAACCTGGTGGCTGATCCATATACACCTTTTCTTTGCAAATCACCATGCAAGAATGCATTCTGAACGTCCATTTACTACAAAACCCATCCTTTTGATATGTAGCCATTGCAATAACAGCTCTAGCTCTTACAGTTGCCATCTTGGCAAACGAGGCGGCTGAACGTCTCCTCATAATCAATGCCATAAGTTTGAGCATAACCTTTGGCAACCAATCTTGCTTTATACCTGCTAATACTTCCATTTGAGTTGTGCTTTATTTTGTACACCCACTTGCATCCAATAGCCTTCTTGTCCTCAGGCAATGGCACCAATTCCCAAGTCTCATTTGTATCTAATGTAGCCATTTCTTCATACATGGCTTTCTCCCAATCTAAATTCCCAACAACTTCTTCAAAACATGTGGGTTTAACATCTTGCACAACTTTAGCCATATATGCATAATGATGAGCGACATAACCATCATATGTCAACCTGTCAACACGTTTTCTGAATCTCCCTGATGACCTGCGTTGTCCATGATCACTACCTAGTATTTTTGCAACTTCTCTTTCCTTTCTTACACCAGGTGTTCTAATAGCTGGAATCCAAAGCTCATCATCAAGGCTCTGCTCCGAGCCACTAGACTCTCCATCAACATAATAATGCCCTGCATAAATGTTGGGCATACCAAGAGGCTCACCAACCTTTCTCTTTGCCTTTTCGTGATGTACCAACTGCATTTTCAAGACTGGTATTTTGATGCAGCCTGCCACTCCATGGTCTATCAACATACCAAACACAAGAGTACTCTCCAAGTCCACTCAATGACTATGATTGCTGACTTGCATTCTGTGCACTCACATTTTCAATTACATCAACCCCAATGGCATCTTTTTTAGTAGCATACCATCTACTCATTTCATCAAACATAACATCTCTGCTTACCCTCAACTCACATGTATTAGGGTTATAGCATCTATATTCCTTTTTGTTTAAGGGAATATCCAATAAAACACACATTTTTTTGCCTTTGGATCCAGCTTCGTATATGCAACTCATATGGCATGTGCACATAGGCAATACATCCAAAAATTTTCAAGTGAGACCAATCAGGTTTCTTCACTGAATTTCTTACTATATTCCTCTAATATTTATCAGCTTTGTTTACTCTTTCTCGAGATTATAAAAAACTCTCTTAGGTAATCTATCAACTTCCTAAAAATTATTTAGCTTCCTCTAATAAACTCTCTTAAGTTCTCTATGAACTTTCTAGAAGTTATTTAGCTTCCTCTCCTTTTTTCCCTTCTTTACTTATTAATAAAATCTTGCACAATGTTCCCATGCTAGTAGAAGGTCCATTGTAATTAATGATTCTTGGAAGTTATTTAGGCTCCTCTACTTCTTTCCCTTCTTCACTTGATAAAATCTTGCATAATGTCCCCATGCTAGTAGAAGTCCCATACAAATTGAAAGAAAGTAACATCTAGGCTAGCCTAATTAGCCTCGCAAGAAAAATCACCAAGAATAACCATCTTTGTTAAGCTTCTTATGAAGCTTATGCTTGCTTAAGCCTCTCCAAAGCTTAGGCAAGCGTCAATGTTAGCCACAAGCTCCCAAAAGATGAAAACGCGTGCAACATAAATAAGCTTCCTCATGATAGAAAATTGCATAGAAAACCAATTGATATTGGCTTGAAGTGAAGCTTATGCCCACCCTAATCCTTGCTAAGCCTTAGGCCCTATAATACCAAGCATTAAACCCATCATTAAGCTCCATGAGCAAGCGCACTGTAGACGACTTCCTACAATGAACTCAGGAGAAAAATCCATCATTGATTGGGCTTGATATGAAGCTTAAGCTCTATCCAACATAACCCCAAAGATTTGACGAGCTAAATTTGCAAGATGAAGGCACCATAGCTCATAGAATCAAACACTAAGAAAAGAGAGAAAGAAAAACGTTTTGATTAACAATACTAATCTTGATTAGTGAAATCTTTTCCTAATTTTGGTTTTGAGTTTTGAAATTTAGTGCAGCTTCCCCAAAATTTGGTCCTCAGCAAATCTATAGCCCCAAAATCTTAGAAATTAACCATAGAAAAGGGACTTTCACATTTCAAGATCATTATACCCATCTTCTTGATCAAGAAAATCAAGAAAACTCAAGAAAATGTAAAAAATTGATGAAATTAGTAGGAATTAGGAAAGAAAATGGATCAAAACAAGGGCTCTGATACCGATGAAAGAAAGTAGCATCTAGGTTATCCTTGGATTAGCCTAATTAGTCGAGATTACGAAAAGCTTGAGAGATTATTACTAAGGACAATGGAAAGTAAAGTGTAATAATAGTAGTCCAAAGATTTCAAAAGGTTCAAAGGGTTTATCAAGGGTGTATCAAAAGGTACAATAGTTCTAATGTTGAGATGTCAAGCTCAACACGAGCTGACACTCATGATATGCCTGGGTGACCATTTTCATCACTTACATCACTGGTGTGTTTGGTAGGATACTGACATAATAGATATTCACCAGTGATTCTATAGTTTGACTACACCAACTACTAGTCACCATTGGGTTATGGCATACTTATCTTACCAGCTCACTCACTTAGCGTGTTCACATTATGGACCGCATGTACATAGTACTTTAGTAATTATGTTGTTGTATTTCCCTTATCTTTTGGTAGAACCCTTTTGTTATGAAGAAGAAGAAGAACAATTTTTAGCCTCTCATCTTATGTGTTCTCTTCTAGGGTTTGTGTGAGTATGTGTGTGTGCTTGCAAAAGAGCTCAAGCTCTCCTCCTCTCTGAATATTTTCATGGTATCAGAGCCTAGTTCATGGCTAAGAAGCTAAGTGGCAAGTAAGAGAAGTACATGAAGTGGTACGAGGGTAAGAGCTTCACCTACTCTTCCCCCTTTGTGTTGGCTACTACAACCTTGTCTGGAGCTCTTCAAGAGGCACCGAAAAATGAACTCCGATTGAAGAGATTTCTTCGTGGGAGTAGAGCTTAAGGGCAACTGTATTATCCTTTGGACGCCATTTCTCAGGCCAAAAATGCATTTCGGGCATGTTTGGACCTCCGGTTTTTAGTTTGTAGGCGTTCACATGCACTAGAGGTAAGTTTTGATTCTCTGCAGGACTTTATTTTTGGTTATGCAGGAAGGGCGATTGGTTGTGCAAACACTGTGTGTACTGCAAAGAGGTCTCATAGGTGCTATTGGGTGTATGTATGCAAATTGAGGTCACACTCGCTGACAGTTTGGGTGTAGTATAGTACCGCAGTAGAGAATCAGTAGAGAATACAACAAATTGTGCAAGAAAAACAAGAGTGCTGTTTTTGGTGAGTTTGTATTACAGACAAGATGTTGAATGATGGAACTAACTAGATTGTTGCAGAGAAGCTTGACAAGAACAACTTTCATGCTTAGAGGTTTAGATTGACAAATTTTCAGATGGTACATTGAAGGTGAACATGAGGAGGCACCAGAGATACCAGAGATTAATCCAACTGCTGTAGATGTAAAAGAATACAAGGATTGGAATCAAGGAGCAAGGAAAGTCATGTATTGGCTTTCTATTAGCATACATGACACCATTATTGGGCATATACATGATGCCAAGTCACCTAAGGAGGCATGGGACACCTTGGTGAAGTTATATGAGCCAAACACCAAGGCACAAAAGATTCAGTTGAAGAATGAGCTCCATACTGTGGAGAAGAAAAACATGTCTGTGAATGATTATGCCTTAAAGATCAAGGACATTATGGAGTCCCTTGCCTCCATTGGTGTTTTTGTTGATGATGATGATAAGGTGGACGTATGTCTACATGGTCTTGGGCCACAATACAAGGCATTCATGATATCTATTTAGACTCGGGAGAACATTCCCAACTTTATAGATTTGGTGTCAATGCTGATCATTGAAGAAAAGAGTTTGGGTGAAGATGAGCCATCATTAAACAAAGGCAATTCGGAGAAACATGCCTTCTACACAACTACAGGTAGAGGACGAGGACGAAGTAGAGGCTGAGGCCGTGGCCAAGGTGGTGGCTGAACATGTAATCAAAATTATGGTCAGCAAAACAACAATCCCATGAATCATAACAACAACACACAATGGAAGAGGCTAGTTTAGAGGCAGGGAGAGTCAAAGAGGTTGTGGAAATTGGCAAAGGCAACAAAATGATGCATGAGACTATTTTTACTATGGCAAATTTGGGCATGTGTAGGCATACTGTTATAAGAAGAAAAATGACATGAGAACTGAAAAAGTGTAGCAAAATAATTATGCGTCCTCTAGTCGAAGTAATGAGGACAATGAAAGGTTGTTTGTTATGCGACATGTGCTTAATGCTATGTCGAAAAATGATGTATCTGCATGCAATGATGATGTATGGTATGTGGATTCAGGTGCTTCTAACCACATGACCAATCATGGCGAGTGGTTCAAGGATATGAAAAATCCTGAAAAAGCCAGGTTTTGTTGAAACAGGAGATGATACTACTCATCGAATTTCCCATGTTGGAAATGTGCCATTGTCTATGCATAATGGTAAAGTGAAGTATCTTGTAGATGTACTTCACGTTCCAAATATTACAAAGAATCTAGTTTCTGTTGGCCACTTTAACCCTGATGGTTGTTATGTCAAAGAATTTAAATACAAGTGTAGATTGGTTGTAAAAGAAAATAGAGTGGGCATAATGTTTACACTAGATGTAAATATGCCTGAAGTGAAAGTTGTAATGTTTGCATAGGTTCAGGAGTTGTTGCTGCAGATACAGACATTTGGCTTAAGAGAGTAATGTGCAAAGAATGAAGTCTATGTAGACTAAAAAAATCATGACAGGGTTGCCCAAGTTTAAAGTTGATGGTATGCAGAAAGTATGTAAAACATGTCGATTTGGAAAGCAGACAAAGCATGTGTTTCCACATGATAGAAATGTGAGCAGGAATATACTAGATGTGGTGCATTCATATGTATGGGGTCGTGCAAAAACTACGTCTATGGGTGGCTTCAGGTACTATGTAACATTCATTGATAATGACCACACGAGGAAAGTCTGGGTGTATTTTATGAAGGAGAAGAGTAAAGTTTTCACATGTCAATTTGGAAAGAAGACAAAACATATGTTTCCACATGATAGAAATGTGAGCAAGAATGTACTAGGAATGTACTAGATGTGGTGCATTCAGATGTATGGGGTCTTGTAAAAACTACGTCTATGGGTGGCTGTAGGTAGTATGTAACATTCATTGATGTGACCACATGAGGAAAGTGTGGGTGTATTTTATGAAGTAGAAGAGTGAAGTTTTCACTCATTTTCAGAATTTCAAAAGTGATGGCTGAAAAGTAGGCAAGAAAGCATGTGAAGTGCCTAAGGTCAGATGGAGGGGGAGAATACTTCTCTAATGAGTTCTTTGATTTCTTGCGGAAGAATGGCATTCAGAGACAATTTACATGTAGATACACTCCATAGCTTTGTTGAGTAGAAAAATAAGCACATTGTAGAGATAGCACAAGCATTGATGACATAGAAGAATATGCCGCATATCTACTGGGTTGAAGCTGTTTCTACAGTAGTTTATATCATGAAGAAGACTCTTACTACAACCATACATAAGGGAGCAAGAAAGGGCATTGGTAAGAGGTTTTGTAGATGGAAAACTTAGAGGAATGATGTAGAGCTTAGAGATATATGCTACAAATCTCAAAGGGGTGCTGCAAATCTCAAAGAGGTGTTGGAAAGCTCAAACTTGTGCTACATTTGTAGGGGGGCACTACAAAGCTCAAAGGCATGTTACAAGAGCTTAGAAGAGTGGTATCCCCAAGGTGGGATGAGGGGTGCTCAAAGGTGTACTAAGGCGCACAATACTTTCTCTTTCCCCTTGCAAAAAGTATCAATGGCATGTGTCATAATAGGTTGTTCTCATTTGACTCTGTAATGACCACAGACCTCTTAGCAGGCCTCATAACCTCAGAGGGAGGAGAGCTAATAAAAGAACTAATTCTCTCCATCAAACTTTCCCAGGTAAGCTTTTAAGCTCCCTAGATGTTTCCTCTATAAAATCTAGTAGCATACCAACTATGCCACAACCCACTGGATAATGAAAAGATTGAAGTTTCGTAATATAAGTGAAGCTAGAGCACCAAAGTGTGGAAGTGTGTAGTAAAATACACCACAACCCCATTGGTTTAATTAAACGATTGAAGTTTCGTAATTCCATAACTACTTGATCAATGCTCTCTCTCTCTCTCTCTCTCTCTCTCTCTCTCTCTCTCTCTCTCTCTCTCTCTCTCTCTCTCTCTCTACACATGCACGCACGCACATGCGTGCATGCACATGTGAACAAACGTCATCTCTAATCTATATGTATGTATGTATGTATATACATACATACAAACATTTATGTATCTATATACATACATGTGATATTTTTGTAAGTTGTAAATTTTCAATGCACATTTTTGCTTTTACTTATGGTTTCTTAATGTGTTCTAGCATTTTAAGTTATCCATGTTAGTATTTCAATGTAAGTGTTTAGTTTTTAGTTTCCTTTTTGTTTTGGTATAAGGGTGTAAAGGGTTTTACTTCTGATGCACTTCTTATTTCTTGTATGCAACTGGGATATCACTTTTCTTGGGGAAATTCATCTTTTTTATGGAAGGATGAAATGTGGTAACTAGTATGTGACTTGTTGAATAGGAAGTGGGATTAAGTATGATGTAATTTTGGTCTACCAGGTTGATACCTTATAGGCTGTCAAGATAGACTTTTTGTAAAAGATTGTTAATATTTATAATGTATATATTTATTGTTCCCCCCAAAAAAAGACATGTTGAGGTGTGGGTCTTTATCCTTGTCCACACCGACATATAAGAGTTAAAAGAATAAAAATTTATGAGCATTTGTAACTAGTCATTCCAAGATTTAAATGTATGCCAACCTTTGAAAAACCTTATCATTAACTTACGACCAACACTTTATGGCTAGTAGTTCTACTTTAACACTAGTTAATAGATCCACAACGATGCTTTGAGATTACATTATTTACAATGTTGTTAGTTTATGTGTTGACATGTTATGTTCTTGTGACCCTTAAATATAGCTTGCAAATATTTTTTCTAGTCTTCACATATCTAGCATAACTCCCCCCCCCCCCCCCTTTCTTCCTTTTCCCACCCCCTTTCTTTCATTTGTCCCTGTTCTCTATCCTCCTCCTTCCCTTTAAATTTTATAAATGATGTAAAATTTAATAAGGTCATACAAGTCAAGGTAGCAATATTAGAATGAAAATATACTCATTCTTGCTCCAAAAGTTTTTAAATTAGAATATTAGAATGAAAATATACTCATTCTTGCTTCAAAAGCTTTTAAATTACTTTTGCAACTTAAAGGCTTGTGCACTTCCTTTTTGGTAGATGGACTTTGTAACATCATCTAAAATACAAGCTTTTAGAGCATGATTAGATATTTACTTTGAATTTAGTTCTTTTGGTGATTTAGTTGCACAAACGGTTATCTTACAGAAAGAATGTTTGATATAATGTAGAAAGTAAACAATTCATGTACTAATGATAAGGACGTTAACTGAAAAACACTCATGTATGAATTTGTACATTTTGACAAAGCCTCTAACATTTACACATTTTATTGATATAATCTTACACAAGTTGTGCTTAAGCTTTCAATATCATCTAATTTTTAATAGATTAGTCTCTAACTTTCCCATAATTATGTATTTTTTATTTTACTCTTATGGTTCCTCAATGTGTAAGAGCTTTCTAAGTTATCATTGTTAGAATTTAAATGTAATTGTTCATTTTTTGTTTCCTTTTTATTTTGGTAAGGGTGTAATAATTCCAAACACACGTGTTGGAACATGTTGAGGTGTGGGCCTCGTCCCACTATTTTGGTAAGGGTGTAATAATACCAAACATATGTGTTAGAACATGTTGAGGTGTGAGTCTCGTCCCACTATTCATAAATAAAATTATAAGAACTCATAACTAATAATTCTATGATTTAAAAGTATGCCAATCTCTGATGATTTTGCAAAACTTTATTACTCATCACTTCTACCAACACTTTATGATGACCACTGGTGCTACTTTTAGCATTAGTGGTTGATGGATCCATACGGTGCTTTGATGTTCCATTTTACAATTTCATCAATCTATATGTTGATATCCTAACAATGTGTTGTAGGGACTCTAAAAGAAGGCTTGGGAAGATTTTTCCTTCACATATCTAGCATATGCCACACCAATCCTCCTACAAGTCATGAAAATCTAGTTTTTTCTTGCTTCCAAAGTTTCTCAATTGAACTTTTGTAACTTAGAGGCTCTTGGAGTTCCTTTTTTCTATATTAACATTATTTTCATGGTTTTAGTTGTAAAGAAACTATGTTTAAACACAATTAATGTAGAAAGTAAACATAAGCCTTCAACTCAAAAACACTCATGTATGAATATGTACAGTTTGACAAAGTTTCTAATATTTACACATATAGTATTATACATGTTATGCTTATATTTTAAAATTTGGAAATATATTAGTCTCTAAACAATGATATATAACTATGGGTGTCAATCTATTAATGCTTATTCAAGTTTTCCCTACAAAAAAGCTTAGCCAAACCAATGTTTCATATATTCTAATCTTAATGCATCATTATGTTCCCCTAAGCTCTCGTTTAATGAATCTTATTGTAATTTTAATATCCATTGATTTCTTATTATCACCTCATGTTGTAATATATCATATTTTTTATCGAATTCTCATATCACCACTACATAGCTTGATTCTTATCCAATTGCTAACATAAGAATAATAAATATAGTTTGGTATGTGCATGGGGCATTGGTGGACTACTTGGTCCTAACACCAAAATAATTATATGTTATAAAAGACACAAATGCTTTCTATACACATATGATATTAGTAAAACCATGTAATATTGTTTGGGAATTAGAAACCTAATAGGCCTATAGAGATAAATAAAACCCTCAGAAAAACTTTCCATCGGTAATGCTAATAGGCCTATAAAAATAAAGAAAACCTTGCTAGTAATGTAGGCCAATGGAGGAAACATAGACTTCACAAAAAAATGGCATTCCATGTAATGTGCATTTAGGGCCTTTGAACATATGGACAATTTCTCAACTTATTTTATATAATTTGTGGTTTCTCAATGCACATTTTTGCTTTAAGCTGTGGTTTCTCAGTGTGTATTATCTTTTTAAGTTATTCATGTGAGTATTTATATACAATGGTTTTGGTATGGGTATAATACTATAACATATATGTTAAGCAGCTGAGGTGTGGGTCCTTTTTTAAATGATAAGCATTCACAACTAGTGATTCTAAGGATTTAAAGTATGCCAACCTTAGACACTTTTTGCAAAACATTATTAGTAATTACTACCAACATTTTATGACAACCATTAGTGCTACTTTAAGCAATGGTGGTTGAGGGATCCATACTAGTGCTTTGATGTTCCATTTTCTTTACAATTTTGTCGGTTTATGTGTTGGTGTCTATGTGTCCAGATGATATGTTGTAGTGACTCTCAAAGAAGGCTTGGTCATCACATATCTAGCATATGCCCCACACCTTACCCACCCACCCCCCAACACCCCACCAACCCTGGTTTTGTTTATGCCCTTTCTCTATTCGCCTCTTTCTCTTTAACTTTTCTAAACGATGTAAAATTATATGAGCTCCTACAAGTCTAGGTAGCAATATAGAATGAAAATATACTTATTCATGCTTTGAAATACTGTCATCACTTTTGCAATGCAAAGATTCGTGCACTTCGTTTTTTCTAGATGGACTTAGTAATATCATCCAAAATATAAGCTTTTAATGCATATGCAATACATAATTATTTTAGGTTTGATTATTTTTACGATTTCATTGCACAAAAGATTATATCTTTAAGAATTTATTATTCGATATGTAATACATTCAATTACATAGAAGGTAAACAAGTCATGTGCTAAAATAATTAGGACGTTAACTCATAAATTCACTAACATATGAATACGTACAGCTTGATAAGATCTCACACATGTTGTGCTTGAGTTTTATATGACTTCCAATTTTTACATATAATAATCTCTAATTTTTCCACTATAATGGATAACTATAAGTGTCAATTTGACAAGGCTTATCAAAATTAGAGAAGATCTCAAAAGCTCCTTCTTGCCCATTTTCACATGTTGAAGGCCCACCGATTAGATTTGTCTAAGATCTTGCTTGTGTTGTGTACTAAATGTGAGATTTTGGGCCGACAAAGATTGGATGTTTGGTTTTCCTTGAAAAACTCAATTGTGCCCCTTTATTCTTTAGTCACTTCAACTCTCTAGGTTGAAAGGTTTAGTCTCAAAACGCTTCTGATAGAATCATGTGTGGTGCTCTACAAATCATGTTCTATAGTTTTATGAGCACTATTAAATATTTACCAAGTATATCTCACCCATATAAAGCATTAGTTGATTAGCGACAAAGTTTACAAAGTCATAAAGTTATGTTTTTCTTCCACAAAAACACAAGAATTTTTCATCAATGTTACCTTCTTTTCAAATTATAGAATATTTAATACTTTGATAGTAAAAGTGGGTGCTTTATGTAAATCAAGACGTGACAAATGTTGTCCAAGATGACCTCTTGGTTGTTTGGAAAGTTTCTACCTCTTGTTTGATTGAATGGATATCTTTACCGAGTCAACTTTAGAGCTTAGTGATTTTTTCAATTTAAGTAAAGAGTAAACAATAAGATAGGAAACAATCGCATGAGCTAAGCTTTTCGGGTAAAAAGCCATCACAACTAGGTTGGAGCAATATATGGGAAAGGTGAATCTGTAAAAAGGCAACGGTGCCATGGAAGTTAGGGGAGTATTGATAAAGTGAACATGCGGAGGATGGAGCATATGATGGGAATCAGAACGTACGGCCATAGTTCTCTTGGGAAGCAACCAAGGGGCTTGTTTGGGCATCAAGACTTGCATTGTGCCTATGGGTGAAGAACAAGGCTTTGGTCTTGTCAGCAACTTTGGAGCAACAAAAGCATTCATGGAAAATGGCACTATGTCCCATGGCACTAGCTTGCATGGACACACGGTAGGTCCCATATTCTTTGTAAAGATCTTCACGGTACATTAAATCAAGCTTGGTAGCTTGAAGTAGCCTACTTGTCTTTTTAGTGGGGCTTTATAGAAACAAAAGGAGCTTTAGAGCCCAAAAGGAGTGTGGGCATGCCACAAGGGTTGGTTAAGAGGTGATGTAAACATCTAAGTAGGATTTATTTGAGTTAAGGGTTGATGTAGCCATCCATATGTTTGTGTGATCTTGGTTGTGCAAATAGATCATTATCCATGCAATTGTTGATGCTTTTTTTTTCCAATTGTATGTAAACATCTAAGTAGGATTTGTTTGAGTTAAGGGGTGATGCAACAAACTATATGATATGTTTTGAGTGATCTTGGCTCTGGGAAGAGATCATTATCCATGCAATTGTTGATGCTTTTAATTTCCACAATTCTTGATTCTGGCTAGGGCCTACTAAGAAAGGGCCTATTAGGGAGCTAGTGAGTGAAATGTGGACCCTGTAGGAGGCAGCCTGGAGGGCATGATCGGTGGTGTATGGGGAGAGACTAATAAGCACATTGATGGAGCCGGGATTAATATAAATGAGGGGCGGTTCTAAGGTAGGAGAGGGGCCAAAGGGGGGGGGGGGTGCGCATGATGGGGTGATGACGGAGAAACAAACAGCACATAGTGTGTTGTATTGAACTTGCAAAAGGGCCATCATGGGGTGGTGGTCTTCCTTTCTTCGTATGCATGGGCATTGTGATAATGCTTAGCCTTAGAGAGGGGTGGCACAGTCAACGACGGGTAGTGGGGGGGGTCGGGCTACAGTCCACACTGACAGGTGTGACGGGACAAGGGCCGACAGGGCGCCCGGACGTGCGCGGCTGGTGGGCCAAGTGCAAATTCTCCCGGTTTAATTTTGCTGTCCGGACATGGCCTGGGGCAGAGAGAGTACTTTTGGCCCGCCACGTGGGGCGCCCAAAGGGATAAAGGACTCGGGAATGTGCTTCACCAGTGGGCGGCTCCGCCAACCAGCGCCCCGCCTTCCGGCGTCAGAGCTGCCGGAGCAGTGTCTATGTACTTGGCTTTACAAGCACGCGCGCCGACGCCTGCCCTCGCTTTCCGCTCCACTGCTTATCAGACTTTATCTATACAGTACGACCACATGCACGATTCACGAAGTCCAAAGTGCGCCTTCTCTGAGTCCTCTCGAGTCTCTCTCGAGAGCTGAGATAGAGAGCATCTCTCTCTCTCTCACACACACACACACACACGTACACGCGCATGCACGCACACAGTACTCTCTCTCTCTCTCTCTCTCTCTCTCTCAAACATTCACACAACTCTCTCCCCCTCACACACGCGCGCGCACACAGTACTCTCTCTCTCCTCTACACACACATACACACATACACACACACACAACCGCCTCCCCCCCTCCATGCTACTTTCTCCAGCCAACGACGGCTTAGACTAAGTCCAAAACAAGAATAATTGCGCCTTGTCTCTCTCATCTCTCTCCTTCTCTTTACCGTGTACAATACCACACCACAGCTTGAATTACTCTTTCTTCTCCACCGCTTCTGCTTTTTCTTCATCTTCTCTCTCTCTCGATCTCTCTCTCGCTCGCTCTCTGTCCCCCTTAGTCAAAAACCAGTATAAGTGCGGCGTGATTTTCCTAGGACGGCGATCTCGTACGTCCCCATCCTCCCCTAATGTTTTTCTACCTTACCATATAAAGAATTAACGGCCATAGTTTACCAAGCCAATGTTAGATCCAGTCTCTCTCTCCTCGGCCACCATCAAAATTCTGATACTGCCTTAGGGGCAAGCAGTATTAATTAAGATGATCATTTGTGCGCCCAACAAGACATGTCGCACTTAATCTTCATAAGTACTAGCGAGTAATTATTTCACTTCTCAACCTAGATCCTTGGTAGGCAGCAAGAGTTTATCAAGCCATACAATCTTATCCAAAGGTTTTAGGTTTTCTGCAGCTCCCTCACCTTCAAGATGAGCTCTGCAAAGAGTAGCAGCAAATTATACTACGGTCATCCCTTTATTCCTTGTGTTAACCTAACTACTTCTCCCATGGCTACACATGCAGAGCCCACTGCCTTTACCCCTCAATATATACACCAATATGGCCGGTTGCATCGCCATCAGGCATCTGCTGCCGCAGCTTCTCTTCGTCATCATGTACCCATGGCTATCCCATACACAGACTTCCTATCCACTTCTTCTTCACCTCAGCTCACTAACATGAGCTCCATGGTTAACCCTTCAGACTCCTCTAGCTCTTCATCGATCTCGCTGAGCTACAAAAGCAGTAGAAACAAGTGCAAGGAATACTACCACCAACAGCTGCAGTATACTGACGATGCTCCACAGCTACCTGCAGCATCTCAAAGGACGTCATTACTGCATCCGATTGCTGGTATTAATGATAGTAATGAGGCTGATGAGACAAGCTGTCCTCGGCCTGCTTCACCTCCTACCATGGAAGCTCTTCCTCTGCTCGATTCGGCCCCTCCGAAGGCTGAACGAGACGTTGTCTCTGCTAGATCAACAACACATCCTTACCTGAAAGCTAACGAAGCTTGTATACATGATAATGTTACATTGGATTTGCAAATTGGACCTCCTAATTACACTACTAATCTATCTCAGAGAACTATTAATCATGAACAACAGTACCATATTCTCAAGGAGGAACCGAACCAGCACAGCAACGACAGTACTCCGGCCAGCAATGATACAGTGTTAGAAGCGGAAGCAATTTTGAGGCCTCTACCAGAAGGGCAGTACTGGATTCCCACACCAGCAGAGATACTGATAGGGCCGACTCAATTCGGATGTCCACTCTGCGGCAAAACGTTCACACGCTACAACAACATGCAGGTAGAGAAGCTAGGGCAAGGAGGACTAATTATCTGAATGCCTATGGGCTTGTGAGCTTAGGCTATAAATTTAATACTTCATCTTTGCTAGGCAAGTGTAAGCGTAGCATCTGCTCTCTGCATTGAAGATTTTTCGACTATGCCAGTGTAGCAGCATCTAATTATCTAATTATCTATGCTTGGAGCTATATTAAGTTTAGTCTATACAATATATACAGTCATGCTTGAGCGTACTCATGAGCTAGGCTAGTGTAATACATACATTCGTGTTTGATCATATTCCTGAGCTAGCAACGAGGGCAATCATTGAGTGATCTATTGTTTAAGTTAATGGTTTACGTATATAAGCGCACGGTTGAGGTTAGGTTATCCATTTAATTTGATTCTTTTGTCTTAGTGTTAATTGTTTAATTGATGCTAAGGTATCGAGGTGCATTGCAGATGCATATGTGGGGGCATGGATCGCAGTATAGGAGAGGCCCGGAGTCGCTAAAGGGTACGCAACCATCAACAATGCTGCGCTTGCCGTGTTATTGCTGTGCGCAGGGGTGCAGGAACAACATAGAGCACCCGCGTGCAAAGCCGCTAAAGGACTTCAGGACGCTGCAGACGCACTTCAAGAGGAAGCATGGGATCAAGCCCTTCACGTGCCGCAAGTGCGGCAAGGCCTTTGCCGTGCGAGGGGACTGGCGAACCCACGAGAAGAACTGCGGGAAGCTCTGGTATTGCATTTGCGGCTCTGATTTCAAGCACAAGCGCTCCCTCAAAGACCACGTCCGAGCCTTTGGGCGAGGCCATGGCCCCTTCGAGCCTTTCGATGAAGATACGAAAAGCAATTCCTTACTACGCAGTCATATAGCCGCTGATGATCATCAATCGTGTTCTAATGGCTCTGATTATGGTGAGTAAAACATCAATTATGTTCTAATGGCTCTTACTATGGTGAGTACAACATCATACACCCATTCTTTGTGGTGTCTCAAACCACCCCGGCATCTGCCTCATCTCTCTTGCCCCAAAGTCGTGCTAAAACATACCATTGCTAGTCATCTTATCTTGCAACATACCATGCATGGCTCATCTTATCTTGCAACATACCATGCATGGCTCATATTATCTTGCCATTTGTCTATGGTTCAGCAGCCTTGAGATTGTTTGGCATCATCACCCAGGCATAATTGAAAGTTTAAGGTGATCAAAGCTATCCAAGCTGCTGTACCATATTCAAATTAACAAAGATTGGAATGTCGCATATGTAGGTCTACTGTATGATGATGATACTTGGTGCATAAAGCATGTCATCACTTTAAGGTTGTGATCATTTATATCATTTGCATGGCACGACACTACCTTAAGGTTTATGTCATTCAATTCACATGGTCCCTCTTCTACACTTGCATCCTTGATTGTTTTATTCACTTCTGAAATAGTTTTGAAAAGTCATTGGTAATGGATTTACATTTGTGAAACATTTTTCCTTTCTTGCAAAGGTATCCTATAGCTCAGTTTCAAGCACATTGGCTTGAACTTTGGCATGATACCATCCTTTCTATAGGATATACAACAACTTGAACTATGTTCTTGAAATGGATTGGGTGAATGACTAGAGCCAAGCTCACTCTGAATCCACCATCAATAGCAAGCGAAAGCATTTCATTGATTAGAGATTCTTGTATTTTAATTTGAGCTATTTATACACTCGTAACACTATAAAAACGTATTCACAAATTTATCCTAGCAATTAATATTGATAATAGACTTGTGTTGCATGTATCATGAATTGTGTTGGATGTAGGTGAATGCATGGACTAGGTGAAATGCTCAATTGATGACCGAGGGATAAGAGTACCCATGGTTTTGTAATATATTGCTTGAAACCACATCTTGATTTTTTATTGATGGTTTAGTAGTACCTTTAATGTGATTTATTGATGGTAATGGTTCTAGGCATCAAATATGTGCATTCAAGGTAAACAAAGAGAGAAGCATAGGGAGTCTTGCTAGTCTAGGTAGCCTCCAAGGTTTCAGGTTAATGTTTCCAAGGATATATTCTCAAAAAAAAAATTCCATTATAATAAACAAACAACCTTGGAAAGCTTGGATGAATATTTTAAAATTTTCACCATGTATCTTACTGCTAATATGAATTGTATGATTCTTGACTTTATATTTCACTTTGAATAAGTAAAATAGAGCTAACAATTTTATATTTTAGATACTTTTTTTAATCTTAGGGTTGAATACATCACTTTAATCTTTTTCCATGTGTGCATCATGTCAATAAAGATTGTTGGTTGATTTGTTAAATATATAGACCTATTTGCATTAATGATTTTGTTTTGGGTAGAAATCAAAAAATTTGGTTGTGGGTGTAAATTTCTTTTGGAAAAAGTCTAAAATCCTTGTAAAAACTAAGACATTAAAAACATATGTAATAACCTTAAAATTAGTCATTACTCAATAAACTCCATTTCTTTGAAGAAATAAAAATGGATTGATAAACCTTTGAGGTATGAGTATATTGAAGTTGAAAATTTTTCTCAATAGATAAGTGTATTAGGATTCTTGTTAAATTAAGAGCCTAGAATTTTCTACTGGTAATGGAGTTATCATCCTTCTTCACTACAAGAGACGGACCCAATATCATCAAAAAGTAGCAATGAATTCATAGAGCAAGGATAGAAAAAGATATTGTTGGCTTAGCAAACGGTTTTAGATCGCTGATATTTTTGTTGAGCACTGTGTTTGCTATTTTTGTTATTTTTCAAAATAGCACCAACATCCTGGAATCCCAAAATCAGAGAGCAAAAGCCAACAAGAGAAGCTGGTAAGGACATATGATTTAGACCTGGTTTGAAAAACTAACTTATTTATAATGTCGAAGTAGTAAAAAAAAAGTGTCTCTTGCATCATTCCAAAATTTTATATGGTGTACCCTCCTGCTTGTTTGGACATGGTTAGACCTTGTTCAATGGATCCTTGAGAGAAAATTCAAGTTGGTCTCTCTCCATTATGGTTAGAGCCCTTATGCAAATGCATAGGAGTGCTTCTACCAAATGCAAGCTTTATGCATTTGCATAAGGGCTCTTACCTTCTACATCTCTTTGAGCTCTATGCATAAGGTAGAGCCCTTATGCAAATGTGTAAGAGAGATCTATGCACAAGGTAAGAGCCCTTATGCAAATGCATAGAGTGCTCCTACCAAATGCATGCGGGCTCATGTATTTGCATAAGGAAAAACATGGTGAGCTCTATGCATTTACATAAAGGCTCGTATCTTATATATAGATATGACCTTGATTTCTATGCATAAGGGCTCTTACCTTATTCATAGAGCTCTCTTTGAATTTTATGCATAAGATAATGCCTTTCATAAGGGTTCTTACCTTATGCATAGAGTGCTCAAAGATATGCATTTGAAAAAGGGCTTTTGCCTTATACATAGAGCTCAAAGAGAGCTCTATGCATAAGGGATCTGTTCCATGCATAAGATAGATCCCTTATTCAAATTCATAGAGGGCTCTACCAAATTCATAGAGGGCTCTACCAAATTTATGAGATCTCTATGCATTTGCATTTGCATAGGGATCTTACCTTATGCATTGAGGCCTCTACCAAATGTATGTAGAGCTGTTATTCAAATTCATAGAGGGCTCTACCAAATGTATGAGAGCTCTATACATTTGCATAGGGATCTTACATTATGCATTTAGCTCTCTATGCATGCATAAGTCTCACATGGAGCTCTATGTATGCATAGAGGGCTCTACATTGTGGATAGAGCTCTCTTATGCATATTTGTTTCACATAACTCATGTTACTTTAATGTGTAGGTCTTTTATCTATCTTGTGCGACCTCTATTCTCCCTCTCCATTCTCTCACAGTAAACTCTAAAACCAATGCTGTGCTCTATGCATGCATAGAGCTCTCTATGAGTTCTATGCATGCATAGACGGATCTACCTTATTGATAGATCTCTCTATGCTCTCTATGTATGCATAAATCTCATAAAGAGCTAAATGCATGCATAGAGCACTCTCATAGAGAGCCCTATGCATGCATAGAGCCCATAGAGAGTCCTATGCATAGAGCGCATAGATATTGTTATGCAGTATGCATGCATAGAGAGCCCATAGAGAGTCCTGTGCATAGAGCTCATACAGATTGCTATGCAGTATGCATGCATAGAGCTTTCTATGAAATCTTTGAGTGTATAGAGCTCTAGAGAGCCCTATTTATGCATAGAGAACTCTCATAGAGAGCCCTATGCATGTATAAGGCTCTCTATGAGCTCTATGCATGTATAGAGTAATCTACCTTATGGATAGAGCTCTATGCATGCATGAAGGGCTCTACCTTATGGATAGAGCTCTACGCATCCATAGAGAGGGCTCTACCTTATGGATAGAGCTCTACGCATCCATAGAGAGGGCTCGACCTTATGGATAGAACTCTATGCATCTACAGAGCTCTATCCATCTCTATGCATAGAGAGATCTGCATTATGGATAGAGCTGGATTGAGCTGTAGAGTAATCTACCTTATGGATAGAATTCTATACATGCATAGAGGGCTCTACCTTATGGATAGAGCTCTACACATCCATAGAGCTCTATCCATCTCTATTCATAGAGAGATCTACCTTATGTGGATAGAGCTGGATTGAGCTCTCTATGCATAGAGATAAATAGAGCTCTACACCTGCACATGCACATGGACTTGCTTACACATGCACATGCATGCTCATGATGCAAGCCACATGATCTATGTACAGAACAAATTTCAGCCCATTATGATCTATGCACACCATGCGTCAATTTTTTCTACACATGCATATGCAGTTGTAAATTTTTTTCTAGGAAAATATGAGAATATACACTAACATTAGAAATGAAGAAAACTCAAAATATTCAAATCAATGGGCAAGTCCGGTACACAACATTGGAAACAAGGAAAGTTAAAATATCCAAATCCGGTACAACTAGTTGAGTAGAACTGAAGGAAAACATGAAAACACAAAACAATACACGAGCATTTACACAGCTCTTCAAACCATGTCATGGTTAAGGTTGAATGCATCACTAATGTTACAAATCCTACGAACAAGAGTGAGATCTGAGGGCTTGAGTGTGATGCGTCGGGCATAGAGATCTATCCACTATAATGTAGAGCCCTCTATGCATAGACATGGATAGAGCTCTATGCATGCATAGAGATCTATCCGTAATGTAGAGCCCTCTACGCATGCGTAGAGATCTATCCATAATGTAGAGCCCTCTATGCATAGAGATGAGCTCTATGCATGAATAGAGGCCTCTAACTTATGGATATGCATCGAGATCTATCCATAGAAAATCCATCTCATGAGACTTAGTCAATGACCACAAGGACCGCAGAAGTGAACATATGCCTCACATGTCCCATAGGACATTCGATAAAGAATCAGAGCTCAGAGGTTGTTCCAGTTCTAGAGCCTAAGGAATCTGAGAATAGGATACATATCCTCACAACCATGGACATCCTTATGACTGGGAGGACTGGCATATTTTTTTGCACTTTAAATGGCCACCACCAAGACTCGATAAGTTTTATTTACATGCTCAATGCACCAAAACTTGAAGGGAACATGTACAATCAAGAGATTGCTACATGGGGATAGAAATGCACTCAGGACAATGACTTGTATCTCGTCAAGGGAGGGAATGGCGAGAAACATTGGATTCGTTATGCAGAAGCGATTGATTTTCATGTACATTTTTCCCATCAACGATGGGTAGAAAGAGCTCAATATTATCCTCATTCTAATGGGAGGCCTCTAAAAGAAAAGAGCCATCAAGCTTTAAGAAACCAAAAGAGCTCTCTTGCTCTATGAGAAGAGCTAGAAATAAAGCTTGGGCAAAAGCAAAAAAAGAAGTCAAGTGTAGCATAGAGTGTAAAGATCTCACAGAGGGGTAGAGGAAGTAGGGGGAGATCCTCGATGATGAGAGGAAGAGGAGCAAACTATGGTGGCCAATGGCAAAGTCACCAACAAAAAAACAACAACAACAACAACAAATAGGTTTCAGTAAAATCACATGCTCACATGGCTCTAAAACTAGGAGCACCCTAGAGGTAGAGGATCATTAACATGGCACATGTTAGCTCACATAGAATGGAAATCTCTCTATAAGTACAAAGAACACAAAGATGTAGAGTGTAAGAGTGATTGGCAAAAGATAAAAGGTGAAACATAAAGCTCTCTATAAGTACAAATGAGCAACAAACCTACATCTCCTCAAAGTCGTGTGGGGTGTGATGATACTTCAACATCCACTTGCCATCATCGCCATTTAGGAGGATATAGGGCTTCTTAAGAACAAAAGATCTCTCAAAGCTATCATTCTTAAGGATGCTTTAATGTGTAGCTTGGTGGAGACACTAGCTCAACATCCATGGAGGATGGGAGGGATGATTCACATACATGATTTACGCATGATGGAGAGCTTATATTACACAGTGCATGTTGATGGGAGTGTTCTCATGGATGCCCAATGTAATCATTGAAAAACCATTTACAAACCTTGTTAAACCAAACTTTTAAGAATTAATTCATCAAGTGGACCACGCAAAAGACTAGGGACAAGCAGTACATAATAGATGTACTGAATACAAAGTTTCTAAATCCCACATGCCTTCCTGGAATTCAGAGTGTTCTAATATTCAAATTGAGCGATTCCAAGATCAGATCATGGTCATTCCTAATCGCACCGATCATATCTCCATATCATTTACAATCCAGATCGTTGCCACAGTAGTCAAATCATTGCTAGTTTGAATCGTTAAATATATAGATTGTCCATATCCAGATCACCGCGCCAATCTGACTAGATTCTCAGAAAGTAGAAAAACAAGAAAAAAAAACATACTTGCATTGTTTATATGCATCTTGCATGTCCTTTCTTTTCTTATGTATTTTTTTGGGTCAAAAAACCTTAAAAAATACAAAAGCATTATAAAAAGATCATAAAGCCCATTTTAAAAAAAAAAACATAAAATCCTCACAAAAAGAATCTTGCAAGCAATTTTGGTGATGGATCACAAGTGCTTATGCATTTGCGATCAGGTTGAATCATTGCCCAGTTATATTCTAACCCGACCTTTGAATATGAAACTTTGTCTCATGCTGTAAACATTAGGAAGTGATATTGTACCACTTGTGGAGTTGACCTTCCTAATTGCGCCAGACACTAGTCGAAAGCTGATTAAGAGTCCTTCACAAAGGAGATGTTAAGATGAATATTGTGGGGTATAAGCCTCCGCTAGTGAGAATGGAGCCTAGTGAGCATTTGGTATTCATGGGTGAATCATCCAAAAGGGCTAATAGAGCTCAAGCAGCTTGTCAAACTAGAGAGAGACGAGCTATTAGTGAGAATGCTAGGGAACAAGTTCACACTCGAACAATAAGTGAAACCTATGTGCTAGGGAACAAATTCACACTTGAACAGCAAGTGAAACCCATGTGCTAGGGAACAAATTCACACTCAAACGGCAAGTGAAACCTATGTTCTACATCACTCTATGGTTATCATGCAACTATGAAGGTTCCAATCTACATTTACCGTTGCCTTGCGTGATTAGACATGAATTCTATGTAGAACCGGGGGGAATATGTATCTCCCTACGTAAGAGACTTCTCCCAGTATTAGATCATTTAGTGTGCCAACAAGGGCACAAGGACCTTATAGAATCCTCAAGAGTTCAAGAGCTCGCATGGAGCCAATTGTGACTCAACCTACAAATATAATAGACATATTCTTTCTGAGGAGAGTTTGAGTCAATCAAGGCAATACGGGCCAATACGAGGATGTCCAAGGAAACCTCTTTAACATCACCATCGTATAAAGGAACGACATCAAGGGAAAAAACCATAAGTTTTTAGGTTTATCTCTAGTTAGCACGTGTTATAATTGCACCCCAATGATTAAATGACCTCTCAACGACCTATATTGACGAGGATGGTAACACATACATCTCAAGAGTGACAGAGGAAGTCCCATCCCAATATAGACCTAAAACATAGGACTTTGAGGTCAATCAAGTGAGGACCTCTCAAGAGGAAACCTAAAAACCATAAGTTTTTAGCACATGTTATAATCGCACCCAAATCATTAAACGACCTCTCAACAACCTATACTGACGAGGATGGTAACACATACATCCCAAGAATGACCGAGGAAGTCCCATCCAATATAGACCTAGAACATAGAACTTTGAGGTCAAGTGAAGTGAGGACCTCTCGAGAGGAAATCACCTCAAGAGAAGAATCTTCTTTCTATTCCACAAGGGCATGCCTCTGAAGCCAAAGTCAGGCTTCCCTGCTTATATTTCATTAAGAGCACCTACATGGTAGCCCCCATGATTCACACACGATGATTTGCATGCTTTTGTGGAGCATGTGTGGATGATGATTGTTGGTCAGATTGTGCCTCAAGAGGATAGGTAGATGCATGGATACATACACTGCTCTCTCCCAAGCATCCTTCACATCTAGTGCTATTTGATGCGCACATTGGTCATGTGTTCATGGCCAACTATGATGAGCTGACATATTACATGAGGGTGAAGTATTTGCCATTATTACCAATGAGGGCAATAGCAAGGAAGTAGACTACTATCTCATGATTTTCACTAGGTCGAAGTGCATCCTCGACCAAGATACGATGGATGATCATGGGTTTTCTTTTGATGCCCACAGCATGATTGTGGTAGGCCAGTTCTACTAGCACGTTGGACATCGTCGGGGGAGTTTTGAGTTCTAGCAGTGGCAGTGGGAGTAAGAGGCATTTCAGTACTTTGATCTAGTGCTTGCTATCAGGCTCACTCTTGATCGAGTAGAGTCGAAAGCACGGATCTCGCCTGCATTTTTGGCTTCAAGTGGATGACCATGAGAGCATTCTTGAGCATTTGGTGCGGATGAGACTAGATCTCTATCTTGATATGGAGTTTACTTTCATTTTAGTACTTTTGTTTATTTCATGGTTGTACTTTTAGAGGCATTTCATATTTTCTCATGTTTACATTTCTTCTACCTCGATGATCATGATGTCTTTGTACTTTATTAGTGCAGTTGATGTTGATTATATCTATGTACTTTATCATTGCAGTTAATCTTGATGATTAATCATGTTCTATTGATCATGCCTCCATCTAAGTGTCTCTTTTATTTTGTATACTAACTTTCTTTTAAGATTTCATAAATTGCACAAGGGACACTAGACTTTACGAACATTGTCTAATCGTGGAAGAAACTTTGCGAGCATGCCCCCCCCCCTCACATGCTCACAAAGTTTGGTCACCACCATCGGATGATGTTTGGGGTACGATGGCATGGTGAAGAGCAAGATTTTCTATGGCCTCTCGAGCAGTAAGAAACTTGAAAATTGCACACAAGGCGCTAGTCCCCCCCCACATGCTCGCAAAATTCAGTTACCACAATTGGACCATGTTTAGTATATCAAGTGGTATCCCACGTGTAATTTTCAAGTCTCTTATTGCTCGAGAGGCTATGGAAAATCCCGCTCTTCCCCATGCCATTGTACCCAAACATCATCTGATTGTGACCAAACTTTGCGAGCATGTGGGAGGGGTCCCCCCCACATACTCGCAAAGTTTGGTCACCATCGGACGATGTTTGGTATATCCAATGGCGCCCCATGTGCAATTTTCAAGTCTCTTAGTGCTTGAGAGGTTATGGAAAATCTCACTTTTTTCCATGCCATTGGACGATGTTTAGTATATCAAGTAACACCCCGTGTACAATTTTCAAGTCTCTTAGTGCTCAGGAGGCCATGGAAAATCTCGCTCTTCACAATGCCATTATATCCAAACTTTGCGAGCATGTGGGGAGGACCCCCCACATGTTATAGGGGTTGTCGAATCTCTGTGGGGAGGTCTGCCGCCGCGATCGTGAGCTAGTGATGGTGTACTTGGAAAATCACGAGTCCCATAAGCTGCTATAGCCCTCTCCCTCTCTTGATGTCATGCTACTGCAAGACATCTCTGTCTATAAACCCAAAATCTATAATCAGCAATGGTTTGTGCCTACCACTCTGCACATGTAAGCTCCTCTGCTATAAGGACATGCTGCTCATGTGAAGTAGCACTACTGCCACCACCATCGCCCAAGGTGCCACTGGGACCAGCACCACCCACACGCTCGTATTCTATGAACCAGCTCTCGTGAAGGTTTCTCTAGTATCCATCGAACTTGTGTGCACTCCACTCAATCTCTCAAGGTACCTCGAGCTCCTGAATTTTATCTTCAGCAGCATCAACTCCTAAGTCACTAGCTAATGTAAAATCTAGAGACCTCCCAATCCTAGCATCAACTCAAGTAAATCCTGGATGAAGGTCGTCAATGCTAAGAACTCTATATGTGGCCAGGTCGAAGTAGCTGGGTGCTTGTTGACATTCCAAGGCAAAGAAAACACCCGCCTTATAGAGTGACATTCAGATTTAATATCTTTCGCAAAGAAAACACCCTTGTGAACTGACTATCCAAGTGAAACAAATACAGCTACTACATCTTTGGAGAGGTTATTATCATTTTGAAGCTCCATTTGCTGAAATAAAAAATTAAAATCTTAAAGATCTACAATTATCTCTATGTATCTTTGCCAACATAAACCCAACCCTAGTATCATATATGTATATCGCAACAACAGAAAGAAGTACACAGCGATACATATATTTCTCTATGAAATGTTTTTTTGTTTCTTTTTTAAGTATGTTAATGTACACAATTCTCTCTCCATCACTCTCTCTCTCTCTCTCTCTCTCTCTCTCTCTCTCTCTCTCTCTCTCTCTCTCTCTCTCTCTCTCTCTCTCTATATATATATATATATATATATATATATATATATATGCATCTCTTTTCAACACAAAAATTGAGAGAGACAGTGATAGCATCAAAAGAACTAACCTCAAGTTGAAGACAGAATTATACTCAAAAGCACCAACTTTGATTCAATCGCCCTTGTGCTTGCTTCTACACATAGACATACAAAGATACATAAAATAACAAATTTATGATCTCTCTATTTTTTTCACCCTCTCCTAACTATATTTCACACCAAATAAAAGTAAAGCGAATAATAAGCATTGGTTTAGAGAGAGACAGAGACAGGCAAACAATCAAACATACATAAGAGAAGAGAGGGGGAGAGGGGGGGAGAGAGAGAGAGAGAGAGGACTCATCCCCGTCAATAATCTTAAATCTTATTACATTATCTTTACCAACTTTTTCAATGGAATGCATTTCAATATTTTCCTAAAAATGAAGCACTTTTCCTTGGAGCTCCTACATCTACTACCCACAATGTAAAAGCCAAATATCTAATAATCCCAATGCCTCTTTGATTAAAAGAAGCTTAAGATTGTCATCTAGCCTGTAAGGATCTAAAACTATATAAATGTATCGAGGATTAATATCATTCCACCCATCAAAGCCAAGAATTTTCCATTTTGGGCTACAATGATATCCAAAAAAGCCCAATTGTGGCATCTCCTCAAAGAAATTTAGGTATATTTTAAAGAAATTTATAAGTTTGAACCTTAATTATAAATATTTTAAATACAGAGAGAGAGAGATAGAGAGAGAGAGAGAGAGAGAGAGAGAGAGAGAGAGAGAGAGAGAGAGAGAGAGAGAGAGGCCTACCAGGTGGATGTCAATCTTTCTCGCCTGACTTGCCTCTATAGTGGCTATCTCTATCGTCTGTAATGCTGTTCTAAGACGGTCAATCTCTGCTCTTGCCTCTAGCAACTCCTGTGTGGGTCTCTCGCGCTCACAGATGTGGAACCCTATGTGACACAATAAACCACCATTAATTTTTAAAATATAGTAAAGAAGTAATGAATATGTATAAATACCTTAACATTTGTTGACATTGATCATGAAAAAATACACACCACGTGCTGGATGCTCTCAGTGGTACTACACACATTGATCCCCACCTGAGTGCCTAGTGTCTCGATAGCAGAAAAAAGGTACAAATGGAGGATCTACAGCAATAACTGCACGTAGGACTGGTGGAGGTCGCCCCCCTAGACAACCTTGACTAGCATCGCCCCACTGGGCCGATGGCTGTTATATTCAACCTACTCCCCTAAGACAAACTCTGCATATAATCGCTTTGCAAAGTAGATGGGGATCTAGCAGTTGTTCGACATCCTCCCATATGTGGCAACATATCGACTATAGATATGTGTCGCTATACAAGAATGCGAACATTGCGAAATAGTAAGGGGCTTCCTTGTCCTAGGCTGTATCCCATGGCTAAAAAGGTCCAAATATGCTCCATCTCTAATAGGACCAAGCTCACACACCTAACGTATGTCAAGCCATGTGATACTAGAGCAATACAGTGATGTAATGTGCATGAGAGAATGTCTGGTCTTATACCCAATGCTTGGCCAACCTACTCAAATCCAAAAATGCCTCTTTTTTTATTGAAAATTTCAAGCAAGTAGATAACGGAGAAATACACATAATGTTCATGTTTAGCCCTAGCTAGAAAACTTAATTGGTTATACCTTGACTATGGTCAGGCCGAGCCTTGCGATCAAATCCACAAGCTAAGAAGCCCTTAAACTCTCATTCTCCTTAGCTTTGCCTAAAGAGAGGTCCATCAGAATGTTGACCAGTAGTAGAAAGCATTTGCCTAAAGAGAGGTCCATCAGAATGTTGGTCCCAGTAGTAGAAAGCATTTGGGGACTATAAAGGAGAGCCATCTCAGTAAGGTATGAATTTGATTGTCTGGTTAAAAAGCTTACCTTCTGGATCTGAGGCATTGGACAAATTCTGCAAAATGGTATCAGCAAGGCATGAGATTTCTCCTTCTTCCTCTACCTTCACTCCAGAGCCTAATTAGGTCTTCGCCCTCACCTTCAGCTACCCAAATCTCACTGAGCCTTCTCATCTCCTGCAAACAAATCCATGCTGTCAAGATGTGCACCCCTCAAGGCCTGCTCAATCATGTAATACCCTTAAATTAGGTAATTATATCACCCCTCAAGGCTTGCTCATCTATGTTATGGCACCCCTCAAGGCCTGTGGATGAAGATCTACTACAACTGTGCTTATCTTTAGCTTGAGTGCCTTGACTACCAGCAGCCACACATTGTTGTCTGAGCTTCCACTGATGCAATCCTCTAAACATGTTTTCCCTTCTTGCATCACCTGATAGAGAGCTCCAAAGGCCCAATTAGCTTGTGAGATAACGTCTTCTGCTCAACATGGAGCAAGTGTGTTCTACTTGTTGTTTAGCACCACAGAAGAAGAAGAAGACCTGGCAAGGCATCGCCACTCACTGCAATGCAAAATTAGTAATAAATTGTAACTGACATTGCAAAATCAGTGATCGCAATTGACCCTACCTTGAATCCGATATGGACTGCAGAGCATATTCTTGTCGAAGAGGTCGAGATTCACCGTCCTCACCTTAAGAGCAGCTGCAACATCTTCCACGTCTGTCGTCTGAAAGCCCCAGTTTTCCTCCATCACTCGAATATCAGGCAGCACCGTCTCACAAGCATCGTGTCTGCCACATCAACGCTCCATTTTCCCTCCAAAAACTCATAGGTTAATTTAATTAATTTATTTTTTTCCTGTTATACCACGTATATAAAAATATTATGAAAGAAATATATATATATATGTATAGGTGTGTAATTATATGTGTCTATATATGCGTAGGTGTGAGCTTATATGCATGTGTATGCATTTATATATACTAGTGTCACGACCCGTCTTCGACGGCAAGAAGCATTTTGCATTTAGGTACATGCAAAAGATATATGTGTAAAATCGCTCTTTCTTTCCTTTTAGAAGCTAGGCACATCGAGTTACACACAAACATGCATAAAGATGTACGTATGTATGTACATGTACGTATGAGTACGTGTACGTAAAATTCACTGAAATCATACATGCCACAACTGGAAGATATGTGTAAGTGTGTGCGCGCCTATGAATGCATGTGTGCATGTCACATACACACATGTAGATATGTGTCTATGTATGCGCACGTACCCATAACATCCATAGATACTGGTCACACTCATACATATATATATACATCGCCCTCAACTGGCCAAACTAATATATAAAAACATCGTGATTGCCATATATATTCATATAGAAGCTCCTAGTGTTGCAAACCCATAAAATGATTGCCATATATATTCATATAGAAGCTCCTAGCGTTGCAAACCCATAAAATGATTGCCATATATATTCATATAGAAGCTCCTAGCATTGCAAACCCATAAAATGATAAGTATCTTAACACACATGAACACAACCTCAAAACAATCTTCGGATAATAGGATTCTCTCTCCTTGGTAGCCTATATCCCGTGCCTCCATCTAGCAAAATGTATGCCATAAAAAATATTAGCATTGAAAATATAACTCTCGTAGAAAAAAGTTGGATAAAGATAAAAGCTTACAAAACTCATTTGGTGGATCAATATTTGAGGCAAATGGCGTTTGAACAGACTTGTAAACATCAAATCGAAAAATTATGTGTTGTCTAGTACCTATGCACCAAAAATCTAACTTATCAGGTTTTTCATAATCCACAAACATTACACGTACATGAAGCTGATCTGCAACCTTCCATAATCGTAGATTGTAAATTCCTAGGAGCCCAAAGCTCTCGTCGTCATAACTGTCTCAACTATCAAACCCAACAATAATCTGGGTTCTAAAAAGTGAAGATATTCTCTATGCAAATGAATGTTTCAATAAAAATATAAATTAATCAAACAAAACACAAAAGCTACATAAAAAGAAAGTTTACATATATACCGTAAAACACCAGTGCTCTCTAACAGTTCGATAATTAAAGAAGCTGTTGCTTGGCCTTCCTAAAATGGAGGGTCTACATTTCAGCACCATGAATATTAAATAAATCTTGGAAAACAATAATACCTAAATTATAGCAAACGTCTAAAACATTTACCTTCAATATCTTGTCCATCACCATAAATGAATGAAAATGATCTCCTTGCCACATCCATCCTAAGCAATATATCCCTGATATCAAATATAACACTCTCTCTCTCTCTCTCTCTCTCTCTCTCTCTCTCTCTCTCTCTCTCTCTATATATATATATATATATATATATATATATATATATACACACACACACACACACACACACACACAATAGAAGGGCACTGTATATAAAAGCAATCCAATAGCAAATAAAGACTGCACTTGCACATCTTCAGAAACATTCTCTACGCGATCCCTTTGGCACAACTGGTAAGATTTGCCTAAAGTCATCACCAAAAAGCATAACTTTTCCACTAAACACTGTATCACTTTGCATAATGTACCTCAATGTCTTGTCCAGTGCTTCATATGCGTACCTATGCATCATTGGAGCCTCGTCCCAAATGACTAACCTCGCATCATTGGAGCCTCATCCCAAATGATTAACCTTGCAAGCTTCAACACCTCGGCCAATGGGCTATTAGCTTTGATTCCACATGTGCTAGAAGCATTAAGTACCAATGGAATTTTGAAACGTGAGTGAGCTGTACGACCATTCGAGAGTAATAAGACCCTGGTATACTTATGCACGTAATGCTTTCTGGTTGTTGCGTATCCATACTAATCTAGATTCTTCCATGCTACTAAATGCATCAATAATGTACTGTTGCAAAAGACGACCACCATGTAGAAGGCATGCATTTGTATCTTCCCTAATTTGTAGTCTATAAGCATAATATTGTCATTGAGTTACGGTCTTTGTATCCTCATTTGAGCCTTCTCTATTGAGTGGAATTCCAACATGCCAACCATCCTCTCCTTGAGAAAATAGAAGAACATATAATAGAGGCATATATGAGCGATGCAAGTTAGATATTTTTTTTATAGCACCTGTGCATGACATTATTTGAATGTCTCTATGCCCCACATGAAAATCATCTCCTTGACCCAGCATGATAGCTACAACCTCACTTCCTGTAGGAACCAAGTATTGCCACCATGAGGTTGATCGAGCTTCAGTGATGACCATTCTCAAATCTGCATGTGGACTTGACAACAACATTTCTCTCATTGAACGAAGTGCACGGGTGTATGGATTATGTACATACATCATTGTTTTCAACAATGTTGTGATTTAAAGAGGGCATCCCATGAAGTCTATTCTCTAGTTCATGTTCTGTATCATACACATAAAGTTGAGCAAATCGAGGAGCCGCATCTCGGGCTCCATCAGGTATGACAGAACCAACATGATGATAGATGGTACCATGGATTCAAAAATTGAATACTCCTCCTCCCCTTGTGAACTGACTATCCAAGTGAGCACCCAGTGAAACAAATGCCAAGGCATTATTATAAGAGCATATATTCTTTCTGTATTCCTTACTTGCATTATCATTACCAAGCAACAACTCAACCAATGCAGGAGGTGCACTTTCCAATGGCAATAAAGAGACCTTCCCACTTCCACAACAGTGTTTGCCCACATAATCTCCAAGCTTTCTTGTCGCCTCACACTTCCAAATCATTGCACCACAAAAATGACACTTGCAAGAAAGGGCTCCTAATGAGTGAAGAGTACAATCTCCAGAATATAACACCATAGTAGCTGGGTGCTTGACATTCCAAGGCAAAGAAAACACCCACCTTATAGAGTGACATTCAGATTTAATATCTTTCACATCACCAACAACAAATGTTATAGAATGTAAATTATCATCCATAGGTAGCTCATTTAAATCAAATGAGAAAGGGCCCCGCGCCAAATCTCTATGTGTCTAAGCATTGTGAGGTTCATTAATAGGTTCTTGAAGAACTGTAGCATTGTGAGGTTCATTGATAGGTTCTCTATGTGTCTGAGCATTGTGAGGTTCATTGATAGGTTCTTGAAGAACTGTAGCATTGAGAATAGTTCTGTTTCTTGAATTCAAGTGGATTCTGCCATGGGGTTCACTATGCTCCTCATTTTCAACCCTTCCAAATGTTTCAATTCGAACTATGGCAAAGTAATTCGTAAAATTAGCACCATTTTGTTTTTGAATGCAAGTCCTTGTCTATGACAGTTTACGGCGAGTCATGCGTGTTGCATCCAAAATTCGAAGCCGATAAACTTGGTTCGAGCTCAAGTATGTACAGCTCCTAGCCATCCTTAATCTCCTTCGAAACACAAAATTATGATACTATTTTTCTTAACTTCAGACAACATAATACTTGAGATAAACAAAGAGAGAGACAATGACATAGATATACATACATACATACATACATACATACATACATACATATATATATATATATATAGAGAGAGAGAGAGAGAGAGATAAAGGAAGGCAGAGTTGAAACATATTGAGAGATAGAAGAGAGAAGTATTAAACTTAAAAAATAGAAATTTCATTTATATCGCCAAAATGAAGAGCCAAAATTTCTAAAAAACGGAACACAATTTGACCATTGATAAGAAAACATCATCCCTCTCACAAAATCTCTGAGTAACTACCCTGGCTTCTAAAACACGGCACATCTTTTTCATAATTGCATTGAGTCGATTAACAGATATCTTTAGACTCAATACTTCCATGCCTAATGCATGCACTTGATCTTTTAGAGAGCCTACATGCTCTTTACATTGCCCATTACATCCACGTAGACATTCCCCAATTTCAGATTGCATGTTCTCCACGAAAGAAATCATGCCTAGTTGGTTTGCCTCCATGCGACCACTATTATCATGGACGCGATGGAGATGATGAGTCAACTCATCTCTCAACGTATCTCCCCTTTGGCTACCACTTCCACGAATCTCATCCCAAAGGGCATCTAAGTACTCCTTGTTGCAAGAAGCCGAAGTTTTCTCAGTGCAGTCGCATGTATCCGCAATAGTTTAAAGACGTTTAGAGCTTGTTTGTCCAGCTGGAGCTCCACCTATCAAGGTGCTTTTGCAGCTCAAACATTCATCAACTCATATGGCATAGACAAAGCTACTTCTTCATTGCAAGAATCATCCACAGCTACACTACATCTTTGGAGAGGTTATTATCATTTTGAAGCTCCATTTGCTGAAATAAAAAATTAAAATCTTAAAGATCTACAATTATCTCTATGTATCTTTGCCAACATAAACCCAACCCTAGTATCGTATATGTATATTCACAACAACAGAAAGAAGTACACATCGATACATATATTTCTCTATGAAAGGTTTTTTTGTTTCTTTTTTAAGTATGTTAATGTACACAATTCTCTCTCCATCACTCTCTCTCTCTCTCTCTCTCTCTCTCTCTCTCTCTCTCTCTATATATATATATATATATATATATATATATGCATCTCTTTTCAACACAAAAATTGAGAGAGACAGTGATAGCATCAAAAGAACTAACCTCAAGTTGAAGACAGAATTATACTTAAAAGCACCAACTTTGATTCAATCACCCTTGTGCTTGCTTCTACACATAGACATACAAAGATACATAAAATAACAAATTTATAATCTCTCTATTTTTTTCACCCTCTCCTAACTATATTTCACACCAAATAAAAGTAAAGCGAATAATAAGCATTGATTTAGACAAACAATCAAACATACATAAGAGAAGAGAGAGGGAGAGGGGGAGAGAGAGAGAGAGAGGACTCATCCATCAATAATCTTAAATCTTATTACATTATCTTTACCAACTTTTTCAATGAAATGCATTTCAATATTTCCCTAAAAATGAAGCACTTTTCCTCGGAGCTCCTACATCTACTACCCACAATGTAAAAGCCATCTAATAATCCCAATACCTCTTTGATTAGAAGAAGCTTAAGATTGTCATCTAGCCTGTGAGGATCTAAAACTATATAAATGTATCGAGGATTAATATCATCCCACCCATCAAAGCCAAGAATTTCCCATCTTGGGCTACAATGATATCCAAAAAAGCCCAATTGTGGCATCTCCTCAAAGAAGATCGTATCCAACAATTTGTTATTGTCATAGGTTAACTTCAAGATATTTAATGACATTTCTCTGCATGAAACATAATCAAGCTATATAATAATAACAATCATAGAGATAATAAGAAACAATAAAAAGGGAGGTTGCAAGATGAGGGTACTCACTTTCGTTCACTCCCTCTAAAATTGGGACATCCACGCATCTCGGGCAGAGTACCTCGATCGTGATATTGCCGTGAATTAAAACACGACACGTGTCTCCCAAGCCTAAAGCGACATATCTCGAACGAGATACCAACTAATGCCACGCTAGCAAGTCCGGGTTTCCAGTCATCATCCATGTCACCACTATAGGTCACCGCCACCACATTATCTCGATCGAGATATCTATGCCACTCGGATCCACATCAGGGCCACGCTGTATCCCCCTAGCCATATTTGACTAGCCCATCTTCACCGTCCACATATCTCGAACGAAGATAAAATCTCGACCATTCATTGTTCGAGATAAAGGGATACAATCTCCACAGTCCACATATCTCAAACAACGAGATATTGAGATCAAATCTTGACCATTGAAATACCTCGTTCGAGATACAGAGATACAATCTCCACCGTCCAAATATCTCGTTCGAGATACAGAGATGCAATCTCCACCGTCCAAATATCTCGTTCGAGGTACAGAGACGCAATCTCCACCGTCCATTTAGGCACATTGGAAGATGCGATCTCAGGCGTTTAAATATCTCGATTGAGGTATATAATGAATCTCGACCATCGACATACCTTGGTCATGGTAATGACTTAAAATCTAAGCCGTCCATGTACCTCGAATGAGATACTAATATCAAATCTCAGTCGTCGATCCTTCACCAACCCTAAAATTAAGTGTGTATCTTGGCCGTATGTTTCACTAACCCTTAAATCCAGAGCATACATCTTGCAAACCCTAAAGTGCATGATGCCATCGAACCTCGATCGAGGTTATAAAACCAGAAAACTTTTTTTTTTGCCTCATTGTCAGAAGTCGTTTTCACTCTCCTTGCTCTCTTGATTTGGATTAGCATTAGTGGGCCCATTAGCATTGTTTTATAGCTTCATTAGTGCTACTTAGCACTAAGCATTGGACCCTTCACATTGGAGCTTTCACATTGGACCTTTGTGTTAGGCTTAGGTTTTAGCATGGAGTCACACGAGGAGGGCCGCTCATCTATTGTGGACCTCATCGTGGAGATAGACCGCGAGTTAGCAGCTATCCGTAGGAGTGCTAGAGACACACCGTCTACATTACATATCATAGCAGACTTGGAGGCGATGCTTTCGTCCCTTCGTAGCCTTCACGATATTGTTTATGTAGATGAGTGGATAGCCCACCATCGCACTGCTCCTGTGTCACATGGCCTGACATATCGTCAGGTCTATGATCTTGGTCCGATTAGGGATGGAGCCTACTTAGATCTTTTCCTTGTTGATAGTCATGGAGGCCTGGGGCGGGCAAGCCCCTTACTATTTCGTGGTGCTCGCATCCTCGTATGGCGGCACATATCTATAGTCGATATGTTGCCGCATATGGGAGGATGCCAAACAACCGCCAGATTCCCATCTACTTCGGCAAGCAATTATATGCAGAGTTTGTCTTAGGGGAGGAGGTGGATTACACTAGCCATCGGCCGGGTGGTGGTGCTGGCCGAGGCTGTCTCCAGGACCAGGGTAGGCGGCCTCCACCAGCCCTTCATGTAGCTCCTACAGATCCTTCATTTGTGCCTATGTCGACAGTCGAGGCTCTTGTAACCCAGGTTGGCATTGACATACGGAGTACCACGGAGAGCATCCAGCACGTGGTGCGCCTGTTCTCATGATCGATACCGACGATAGATGTCGAGGTATTTACATATTTATTACTTCTTAAGTTTTTTTAGTCATTTATTTACATGTTTATATGTACTTTTCTATATTTTTACATGAGCGGCATGGTTGATTGTGTCACGTAGGGTCCCACACCTACCACTGAGAGACTCACTCAGGAGTTGACGAGAGCAGAGATTGACCGCCTTAGAGCTGCATTACAGACGGCAGAGGCAGCTACTGCAGAGGCACGGCATCTAAGAGAGTCTGACATCCAGCATGTAGGTTTCTCTTGCACATAAAAGAGTTATAATTAAGGTCCTAAGTTATAAATTTCTTTAAGTATTACCTAATGAGAGAGACTAATCAATTATTTTTATGCTTTATTTTTTTGCATAGGCTCGGACCGAGGTAGAGAGTTCTAGAGCTAAGGAGCAGCATCACCAGATTATGGAGCGGATTGCCCAGCATAGGGCAGAGCAGTTGATGCTGCATGTTCGAGAGTTCCGCAGATCCTCAGACGTGACAGTGCGTTACTTGCCTTTATATCCACGGCCTGTTTATAGAGGTTTCCCTCAGGATGCACCACCCTTCCTACGTGATGCCTGTTGCGCTCTATGTATGGACATTGACACTACTGGTGGATATGCCCTGGGATGTGGACATTTTTTCCATTTGTCTTGCATCACCCAGGAGCTAGTATGCTTCTCAGCATGTCCCTCTTACCGTGCACGCGTCGACCTAGCGACATACAGAGTTTTGGGCATTGATGATCTTCACCCAGGCCTCGTTCGAGTAGATGCTAGGACTGGCAGGCCTATTGATTTTACATCAGCCTACTGACTTGGGACTCGACGCCTTCGATGATAAAGATCAGGAGCCTGAGGTGCCTCCAGAGATTGAGTGGAGTACAGACGAGTTTGATGCATACCAGAGAGTCCTTCACGAGAGCCAGATCACAGCATACGAGCGTGTGGGTGGTGCTAGTCCTAGTGGCACCTCGGGTGATGGTGCTAGCAGCAGTGCTACTTCTCATGAGCAGCGTGTCCTTACAGCAGAGGAGCTTACACGAGCAGAGTGGCAGACACGTACCATTGCTGATTATAGATTTTGGGTTTACAGACAGAGACGTCTTGCATTAGCACGACGTAGAGAGAGGGAGAGGGCTATAGCAGCTTTTGGGACTCGTGAGCTCCCGAGTACACCGGCACCAGCTCACGATCCTGCCTTTGAGGCAGACCTCCCGGCAAACATTCAAAGACCCCCACAGCCGGCACAGCCTCCTAGACGTGCACAGCAGCCTCGACGCGCACGTCGACCGATAGGTACAGATGACGATTTTGATTGGGTTACCGACTAGCTGGGTTAGCTCACTTACATTATACTTAGATTTATGGTGGGCAGCAGTGACTAACCTCAGACTAGCTGGGGTAGCTCATTTTCATTCTGATGTACTTATTTGATGTTTATATCATTATGAGTTTTTTCATTATTGAGTATCATTACATTTTAGTTGATGTTCTTGATTTTTTTAAATTTTTTAACACTTTGGCTATCATATTATTTGTTGAAAATCTCCATGCCATCGTACCCAAACATGCCCCGATGGGAACCAAACTTTGCAAGCATGTGGGGGGAGCCCACCCCCACATGCATGCAAAGTTTAGTCATAATCAGAGCATGTTTGAATCGGTAATTAGTGCACAGTGCGGATTTTTCAAGTCTCTTGGTGCTTAAGAGGCCATGGAAAATCCGGGCCTTCCCCATACCATCATACCCAAACATACTCCGATGGGGACCAAACTTTGCAAACATGTGGGGGGGACCCACCCCACATGCTTGCAAAGTTTGCTCACAATCAGAGCATGTTTGGATTGGTAATTAGCTCCCAGTGCGGAGTTTCAATTCTCTTGGTGCTTAGGAGGCCATGGAAAATCCGGGCCTTCCCCATACCATCATACCCAAACATGCTCCGATGGGGACCAAACTTTGCAAGCATGTGGGGGGGACCCACCCCCACATGCTTGCAAAGTTTGGTCACAATCAGAGCATGTTTGGATTGGTAATTAGCACCCAGTGCGGATTTTTCAAGTCTCTTGGTGCTTAAGAGGCCATGGAAAATCCAAGCCTTCCCCATACCATCGTACCCAAACATGCCCCGATGGGAACCAAACTTTGCAAGCATGTGGGGGGAGCCCACCCCCACATGCATGCAAAGTTTAGTCGTAAATCAGAGCATGTTTGGATTGGTAATTAGCGCCCAGTGCGGATTTTTCAAGTCTCTTGGTGCTTAAGAGGCCATGGAAAATCCGGGCCTTCCCATACCAACCAATCCAAACATGCTCCGATGGGGACCAAACATTGCAAAAATGTTTAAGAGACCCACCCCCACATGCTTGCAAAGTTTGGTCACAATCGGAGTATGTTTGGATTGGTAATTAGCAGCCAGTGAGGATTTTTCAAGTCTCTTGGTGCTTAAGAGGCCATGGAAAATCCGGGCCTTCCCCATACCATCATACCCAAACATGCTATGATGGGGACCAAACTTTGCAAACATGTGGGGGGGACCCACCCCCACATGCATGCAAAGTTTGGTCACAATCAGAGCATGTTTGGATTGGTAATTAGCGCCCAGTGTGGATTTTTCAAGTCTCTTGGTGCTTAGGAGGCCATGGAAAATCCGGGCCTTCCCCATACCATCATACCCAAACATGCTTCGATGGGGACCAGACTTTGCAAACATGTGGGGAGGGGACCCACCCCCACATGCTTGCAAAGTTTGGTCACAATCGGAGTATGTTTGGATTGGTAATTAGCGCCCAGTGTGAATTTTTCAAGTCTCTTGGTGCTTAAGAGGCCATGGAAAATCCGGGCCTTCCCCATACCATGGTACCCAAACATGCTCCGATGGGGACCAAACTTTGCAAACATATGGGGGGGACATGGTGATGGTGATTTTCAACAAACGATATGATAGCCAAAGTGTTAAAAAATCTGAAAACCATGAACATCAAGTAAAATGCAATGATCCTCAATAATGAGAAAACTCATAATGATATAAACATCAACTAAGTACATCAGAATGTGAGCTAACACAGCCACTCTGGGTTTAGCCACTAACTCAAAAGATCAAGGTATATTGATAATGAGCTACCCCAGCTATTCTGAGATTAGTCACTTCCAAAAAATCTAAGTATAATGTAAGTGAGCTAACCCAGCTAGTCTGACTTTAGTCACTATCAAGATAGAGATCTAGTCAGTAGCACCCTCTCTAGCTCTCAACTGCTCTAGAATGCTCTCATGGTCATCCACTCGAAGCCGAAAACGAGGGTGAGAACTATGTTTTCGGCTCTGTACTCGATCAAGAGTGAGCCTGGTAGCAACCACTAGATGAGAGAACTGAAATGCCTCTAACTCCCACTTCCACTGCTGGAACTCAAGACTCCCCTAATGAAGTCGAATCTACTGGTAGAACCGGCCTACCACAATCATGCTATGGGCATCATAAGAGAACCCATGATCATCCACTGTATCCTAGTCAAGGATGCACTTTGGCCTAGTGCAACTCATTAGATAGTAGTCTACTCCCTCGCTATTTCCCTCACTGGCGATAACAACAAATACATCACCCTCCTGTAGCAAATCTGTCAGGTCATCATAACTGACCATGAACGCAGGACCTGTGTGCTCATCAGACAACACTGGATGTGAAGGATGCTCGGGGGAGAGAAATGTCTGTATCCATGCATCTACCCATCCTCTCAAGGCACAATGTGACCAATCGCCATCCATACATGCTCCACATAAGCATGCAAACCGTCGTGTGTAAATCGTGGAGGCCGCCATGCACGTGCTCCTGATGGAATGTAAGCCCAAGGTGCCAGGTACTGTGTCACAATCATGGGAGGCTCTACGGTCAATCATGCCACCATCCACATGCCAAAAAAAATCTCCTAACAATCCGAGCATCATGTTTGGGATACCATGATGCTGCACTCCCACACAAATGTTGGGAGCACCACTCGACTACGTGGCCCGCATCTCTAAACCGCTCAGCATCCTGCTCGCAGTTGATGATGCCTCAGGGCACGTTTCACACACGCAACCGCACCATCATGCTCTCCCTTCCCGTGACCAGTCTCAAAGAATGACCAAATCACTGGGATACTAGACTGCACATGCCACCTATAAATCCATAAAAGATAGTCTTAGTTATTGTTTTCTTTAAGATGTTCTAGTGAATTTAGTTTAATTGCAAATATAAGAGAACCATAAGTACTACCAATAGAATTATCGTGATGACTTGAACTGTGCACCACAACCATCCGACCAAACCCATCGCTGGCCATGTATGATCCCACAATCTCCTAAAAAATCATCATGGAGACGAAAATAGTGTTGCACAAAATGTGCATCATGTGAACGATCATCACTGATATAGAAATGATACTCTCGAATAATGACACGGGTCTCGGGGGTACTCGCTATCCCATCTACATGAGCCTCTGCATGTCGATAGCTAATGTGGACCATAATAGCAACCTGGTGAGGTAAGCAATACAGACGTTTAGGACACAAAAAATCAAATAAGTAATGTAGCTCAAACACGAAACAAATATTATGAAATATAACCATTACCTGCTCTGAGAAGTAATACTCAGATTGTATCTCCTGAAAAGGTGTGAAGGTGTAGTTCTCTGCAAAATCAATCACAGAGACGACCACACCAATAAGAAACTCTGCCAGGCATGCTCGAAACTGACGATCCTGCCACTTGGCACAATGACTGTGCCGTATATAGGGGTAGATCTGCTCCCTAAATGTGGCTGTGAAGTGACAACGTGGTGTATGTTTGTCCACGAGTTGCAACTTCCTGGACTGTCCACCACTCTGGAGCTGGTGTGTCATATACTCATAACGTTGCCATGCCACTATCTCTTGGTCACTTGCATCAAGATCTACCATCTGTAGATATGCAAGTGAACCACATGATGTGCAATTGCTCTCCACACAAGGCATCCTATGGAACTGGGCATCCTCCGTGCGTGCACACAAAAGAGAGTGGATGAAATCACGTGGACTACGAGGCAACTCTCTATGCCCACTAAGAGAACGGAACACATCATAAAAAAGTTTGAACTCAACATGGTAGCGACAACAACATGTGTCACGCTGACATGAGTACCTCACAAACCAAGGCTTACACCCCTCAAATGACCTTTGCCCAATTTTAAGCTCTGGATACGAAGCCACAAACTGAGAATACAACTCAGTTTGGGTCATTTCAAGAAAGCAAGCACCGTGCTCAATGAACACTCCTCTTGTCACTCTCTTACGCAAAGCTTTCTTGAAAACTGGCGAGGCACGACAATTCTCCTCCCAAAAACTTTCTATCAAGGTTCTAGTGGTTTCATCTAGTAGGCGATCATGCCTAGCTACACGACCACTACTCACCCACAAAGCACCAACCTCATTGGCATCTAAACTTTGTCGTCTAATAGACCCAACTCTAAGTGCATGTGGTGCTATGGAAAGGATGCGAGATGTGGCACTAACCTTACCCTTCTTTGGGAGCTACTTATGGCTGCCACAATAGCCCGTCTCGAGCAGCCAAAGCGTCCGTAGAGTTCCTCTTCTTGTTAACTATATAGGAATGACGAACACTTTGTAGCACCTCCATGCCAACTCTCCTCTCTCTTCGACCTCCAATGTCGGAAAGTGCCCTGCAGTTAGCCATGTTGGGCAGATCAATCAAAGCATCAAGCACACATGCCTGTGAGATGAAGGCGTGAGGTCTTTGAAATAGGAATGGAAGATTGCATGGGCATGACAATGTGCCCCTGACTTTGATAGTTCTTTCCTATCCACACGATGGGCGCCCAAAGGAGGGGGGTGGGTTCTTGTAGAAGAGAAGGGGACTCAGGAAGGGCGGGTTCATGTGGATTATCTAAACTAAGGGGTAGTGGGGGGGAAGAGGGC
>NC_141047.1:15878874-15996374 GCF_041138505.1 Cibotium barometz | reverse complement strand
GAGCCGCTTCTACCAACTACCTCATGTTGAAGGTTCCATACCACTTCTGACCAACAGAGGTCTAATATGAAGACCCTCCACATGGCCTATCACTTTCAATGCCTTCACCTCAACTCAAGTGCCAATAAATCCAAACAGACGACAGAGGGGAGGCACCAAACACCAATCTCTCTCTCTCTCTCTCTCTCTCTCTCTCTCTCTCTCTCTCTCTCTCTCTCTCTCTCTCTCTCTCTCTCTCTCTCTCTCTCTTCTCTCTCTCTGGGCCAACGCGGCCCATGCAGAGGAGGGGAGCCGGCAAACAGGCATCATTGAGGAGGGGAGCCGCTTCTACCAACTACCTCATGTTGAAGGTTCCATACCACTTCTGACCAACAGAGGTCTAATATGAAGACCCTCCACATGGCCTATCACTTTCAATGCCTTCACCTCAACTCAAGTGCCAATAAATCCCAGAAGCATGAACACTCTAGGTACTAACATCAGGAGCCACACATATGTCTTCAAGCCAGCCCCCTTGTTTTCATGTGCATCCATTAGAAACCAAAAATAGCTCTCCACATTGACAAAATGACTGGCATGTAAGGAAAACACATCCAAAGCATAAACATAGGCATCCACTACTCCAAGAAGAGCTCCTTGCCACCAAACATAACACCAAAGGTACCAAACACCATAGCCCAAGGACAATACAAATCACTACATTATGAGATAGATCCAAACATAGCGACCATAGCACCCATCTACACAACCAAGAGCACTTAAAAACTCATTAAGAAAACACCTAGAAACCTCTGTAACCACATCCACAACATTTGGAATATTCTAAAAAAAATGCTCATCAACCACCCTTTCAGCTAAAAGAATAGATGACTCCACCAAGTTCACATCCTGACACTACTTAATATCACCACAAACAGGAACAAAACCAACAATCAAACAATGCACCTTTAGGAGCTCCTCACCGACCAAAAGCTCACCAAAAACCTCAAAAGTTTGAAAAAGGGACCAGTGAACATGGCTAGGAATCACATCTGTCACCATCAAACTGACATCACCATCTTGAGCATTCACATCCTCGACAACATTCAGAACCATAGAACTATCCTCCTCCAACTCTTCAAAAATTGCATCACCACACACACTCACCACAAGATCCATCTTATGGTTATCTTTAGATGTTTCACACACATTATTGCATACATTACCATCACCATCCTCATACACATTATTGCATACATTACCATCACCATCCTCATACACATCATGGATTGGCTCCTAACTCACATTGAGAGATAAATCATCATCATAACATACCTCTTGAATCTCCTCTCCATCATAAAGTTCACAAGTTGCATACCTCTCTTCATCATCACATAGGGCATACTTCGCCACTGCCATATTGGTACCAAGAGAATTAGCACAAACACAAACTTTATCATCCAAGCCCCCTACTCTTTGGTCAACTCCAAGACCATAGTAGTCTCCTCAAGAATCTCCTCATCTAATAGGGAACCATCTACCATCTCCATCTCTGAAAATAATATGCATTCTCCTTGTCTTCATAGACCTTTGAATCAAACGTGAAATCATACTTGACACAACTTTCCAAAAAATTGGAAGAGCATCAAGTCCCGCAAGATTGAACTCCACTTCCTCAATATTATGCAAATATCCTGATGCCCAAAAAGGAATCAAATATTGTTGAATATGTGGAAGCAAACCTCGAACATAGATTGCTAACAAATAGGAGTGGTACAAATCACCAAATAATGCTAGCAAACGTTCCCACATCAACATAGCTTTGTCTCCATAATCTTCAAGGGTCTCTTGGTCTTCTTGTCTCACATCTTTAAACTACGCAACACCCATAGCTCAAACCCATCAAGCAAAACTTGAGAACACTCAGCAAAGCACACCAAACTTGTAAACTAGAAATAGAATGAGATAGACTAAGAGAAAAGAGATGAAACTCCATAGCATCAACAAAGGTGAGCAAAACTCATGAAATGAGAAAAAACTCATTATTCAATTGAATCTCAAAGGGAAACCCCATACAATCATATGGTGGTGTAGCTCAAATCCCTTGTTCCTCCTTCCTAAACTGAGGTGCATGGTGGTTTATATAGATTTTTAGGAGTTCTCTCTTCCTCTCCTTTTCCTTCAAAAAATAATGGTGTCCCTCTTTTATTGGGAATCGTGCTCCTGTCCTACTTAAGATAGCTTTCTTTTTTTTGTAAAAAAAACCCGCTCTTTTTTAAAAAAGATTTCTATTTTCAAAGGTGGCGTCAAGAATGGAGAAACCCTTTCTTTTTCACCCAAAAATGGGGCGTGACATCTGTCTATGTATGGATAGCCGACAGGCATTGCACAAGCACATGATGACAACCACAAAGAGCTAGCCACCGACATGCAAGCCCACACCATACAAGGGCCTAAGTGTTAGATGCCTCAAGAGCCACACGCCCCCACAAGCCCAAGAGTCACAAGATCCAATCTCCTCTTAGTGATGCAAAGAGAGGTGCCAAAGTGGCCTATAAAGGTTGCTCCTTTCCCTTAAAATTTGGCATGTGGGATAAAGGAGAGCCCTCATGCACACAACTTCCCCCAAAAGAAAAAAATATATTTTTAGAGAAAATGCTAAATATCCAAGCTTATTCAAGGCATAAAATGGATGTAGAAATGCTACAATTCATAGAATCACTACGTGTGTCACTCCTCTCTTGTAGGATCCATAGAAATGGAAAGAAAAAACCCGGTCTATATATATGTGTGTGTGTGTGTGTGTGTGTGTGTGTGTGTGTATGTATGTATGTATGTATGTATGTATGTATGTATGTATACATAGATATACATACATACATACATACACACACACACACGCACACACACACACATATGTATGTATGTATGTATGTACAAATATATATACATACATATATATACTATTTCTCGCTGATTTCCCTCACAACCGGAAAGGCAAGACAGCAGTCTGTGGTAACAAACAAGTTAGGCAATGCCTTGGGAGACGTATAGTTACCCACCAGAGTTTTCGAGTACAAACACCAACTCCCATATGGTCAAGGGGCCACGCTAAACATACCCTTCACTCTCACTCTCTCAGCTCTCTCCCTTTCTCTCTCTCTCTCTCTGCAACACTCCACTAACATCTCACTCACTTTCTCATGAACAAACATCATATTCAGTAGAACAGTGACACTGCGGACTTAGACATAGAGGACAACTCGGAACAACAATGAAATGGCAAACTTGATCTTAGTTATATTCCAGAAACACAACAGATCAATATAGAACAGTTGCCCAATTGTGCTAACATTCCCTGAGTATAAACACACTCTCCAGCTTCATGACACAACTATCAACTAACAATTGAGAGCATACAACAATAGCACTCTTCATGGATTCCATCTACCTGAGCATCTAGCTCTATTCCTACCTAATATTGAGCTATCCTCTCATCACCATCTGTAGTCACCGGGTGCCCTTTTATGCCGAGTCTTCTTGTTCTTGGTAACGGATCTCTGGTGGTTACAATTCTCCACCTCCACACGTGTGATACCGACGAGGTGGTGCTCACGACATGGGGAGTGGGTTGCTGGCGCTTTCTGGGGCTGTGAGGCACAACACTTGGCATGCCCGATGCTTGAGCTTCTTCTCCTGAACCAGACTCCCTGACAAATTTCTATTTGAACCTCATGAACATTTTCGGGGGAGTATGGTTTCCTGGATGTATATGTCATCTAAGTAGGCTGTATGATTTTGCATCCTTTTTAGTCTATCGGTTTGTGGTGTCTTCTAATCAAAAACTTTTATCACCAGTTTGAGTGGGGTTTGCCCTAGAATCTTCTTTTCTACCATCGGTATGGGCCTCCACTTGACCTATACAGCTTCTTCATACTATGTTGGATCATTTGTAGTGAGCTTTTCTCCTTTTCTACTTTCGGGTCTCCGGTTCTAAGACGTTGACACTTGTGGGTGGTTGCGTTTGAGGTGGAACCATCCTCCTTCCCTCTGGTGTCTGTGAGAACAAGAATTGTGAGCATGGATGTTCCAGGGTAAGAGGTTTCCTGGCAAGTATTAACCTGATCATGTCTGAACTTTGGAAGTATGGTGGTAGTTCTTTGTTAGCTCTCAGCGGCTCAAAGAACATCACACGAGAAGCTTCAAAGAAAGGGTTGTCCAGGCTGGCCCATAGAGCTGTTATGCTATTGACCAGCCGGTCTTTGAGGTGTTTATTCTCTTTGTGTAGGGCTTGGTTAGCATCATTCAATTTTCGAACCTCAACCAATCGCTCCCCCCTTTCTTTCCTGGGTACTCCGAGCGACGGTATTGTCGTGTTTTCCTTGTCTCCTTTGCACCTTTTCTGCTATCTGCTTTGCCTCCTCTATTTGCATCTAGAGGGCGGTTTTGTAACTTTCCCAATCTCCAGGCCCTTCTTCTCTGAGCTGATTCTCATTTTTCATAGTGTTGTAGCTCTAATTTCAGTGCGTTCAGCTCACATTGATGGTGTCCATTTCAAATTTAGTGCTTCTTTCCAGCCTTTTCTTGTAATCCTCTCTCTGCCTGATCCTTAGCCTTATCTCTGTCTTGGAGGGCTTCTCTCAATAAATCTGCATATTCTCTTGAGGGTGTGGCGTCCTGCAATTCCTATTATAACACCTTATTTCTTTCCACCAACTTCTTTGCCTCCTTTTCCTAGTGTTCTACTTTCCAAGTGATGGCCTTCAGTGTTTGTGCCAGATTATGGTCCTCCTTTTCCACTTGCTTTCCTTTTCCTGAGGTACTTGTTCTGGAGGATTCTTGGCATGTTGGCCGTTGATGTTGCTGTTGAGGCTATTGTTGTTTGCTGCTGTGCTCGGGGGGGTCACTATATGTAGAATACCCCTATCGCGTGCATTCAAGGCCTATATTTTAAATCCCTTATCTGTGAATTTTTTTATCTATATAATATTCCCTTTTCTTTATGAATATGTAAAAAAAAATTAAAATTTTTTAAATCATACCCTTATGTAAATATATTTATGTAAGTTTCATAAATTAAAAATATGCTTCTGTTGAACGCACGTGATATTCACATTTTTTGTGAGTGACCCCCCGAGCTGCTGTGACTCCCTATCTACATCATCATCTTTATCCGCGTCATGAATGACATGTTGTTTGTGGCTTGCACGATATCTGTTTATGAATCTCTTTCAAGGCTTGCAGGCGCCTAATTCCACACCTTGCTAAGTTTGGCCTTTACTGTTTTTATTACTTTTGCTTTGGTGTCTAGTGGGAGGCACATAACTTCCTCTTCTTCGTGGCTTTTCAGGGCTTGGGCTTCTACTTGGGTGACTGCCAACGCCTTTGTGCTATCCAATATTTCATCCTTTAGTCCTTGGATGGTGTCAGCCCAGACCTTTGCTAATTTCCTTTCTTCAGTTAATTTTTCACGGAGTCCCTCCACCTAAGCTTGGAGCAAGTGCCTTTCTGATGAGAGCTCTGATCTTCCCCTCACTTAGATCCTTTTGTTGCACTAAGGCCCTTTCTGCCATGGCAATCTTTTTCTGCATCTCCTCGCTTTGCTGTACCATCATCTAAGAGTTGCTCTCCAATTTTTTGGCTTTGGTCGTGGCGTTTACTAGCATTCCATGTTGTTTATGATTCTGGGCACACATGTCATTGATTGTGCTCTCAGCCTTCTTTTCATACTCTTCCATAGACAAGAGGGCTTGCGAGAGAATATTTTGGGCTATAGACGTCAGCCCTTTGTTTATATGCAACTGCTACTATAGACATCATCCCTTTGTTTATATGCAGCTGCTAGCTGGGAAGTCCTACTTCCACTTCTCCAGGTAGCTTGAAATTGTGGCTTGGTCCTTCTTGCACCTTCTATGCTGGATTTGCCACCCAAGGCTGCAATTCTGCTAGTATAACCACTTCTGTCCTTATGGGCTATTTCCCCTTTTGAGCTTCTTCTTTCTTCCTCTGTTGTTCTTCTTCTTTTCTTTTTCTCGCTTCTTCGTCCTTCCTTCTCTTTTCTTCTTCTTGCTTTTTTCTTCTTCTTCACGCTTCTTCTTCCGCCGCCGCGGCTTCCTATTTCTGTTTCTCCTCTATGCTTGTGCTCTTTGTTTTTTGGCCTCTTTCTTAGGTCAGGAAGCATTTATTCATCTACCCTGTGATTTCTCTTCTTGCTGGCTTTCTAAGCAATATTTTTCCATTTCTCCTCATCAACATCATCCTCAAATGAACTGAAGGTGACCTTGGCGGCTTTTGAGGATCCTTTGGCCTCCTTGCATTGATGTCTGACATGGACATCTCCTCCTGTCCTTGCGATCCACAAACCTGGCAACCTGAGCGATTGCTCATAGGTGCACATGTACCACTGTGGGCTGTTTCTCGTTGGCCCAGGTGGCTTCCCTCTTCACCAAGTTTTCTTTGTAAACAGCAGCCCAATTTATTTTTTCCCTTGCCTCTGCTGCTCTAAGCAGTCTGTAGTTTTTGTTTGACATGTCCTCTGTCTTGCCCATAAATATGACATTTTGCAAGAAGAACATGAACTTCTCCCACCGAGTTTCATTCGCCACATCCTTTACCTGATGCATGTTCCTAGTTTTAGGGACTTCTTCTTCCACCCTCGGCTTCAGATTTGTGTCCATCGCACCCTCCATTGGTAATCCTAGTGCGTGATGCACTACGAACTCTGAGACTTTTATGGGCTCCTTCCCCTCTATGTGAACTGTATTTGTCTCCAGAAACTAAATTATTAGTTTCCTCCCATCCTCGGGGTCTTGTAGCTCTTCCCACTGATGCTCTAGTTGTTTATCAAATCCACACTTCCCATTGATGCTCTAGTTGTTTATCAAATCCACACTTCCTTGCCCACTCTTGATGCTCTTTCTTTCTCTCACATCGAGGATGATCATGGGCATGCAGAGGCTTTTCTCAGGTTTTTTGTTTGACCTCTGGGACTTGTTGATCTTTGAAATGGTGATGTTTTCTAAGAAAGTGCTACAAATGCGTGGAGAGATATGAGAAAGAGAGCAGATTGCAAATGTGCATTTTTAGGCTTCTTGTGTTCCTTATTACTGTGCGATGTTTTATTCTTTTCGCTTCCTTTTTTGGGGCGTTGTCATTTTCAGCTTCCCGCTTTTTGATGTGATGTGACCCAAGTTGATCCACATTATGGCTGCCATCTCAACTTGATGGTATTAGAGCATTCTTGTCGCCTTCCCGTCGCGCTAGTGGGGTCTTAATGATGTTGTGGCACCTATCCTCCATGCAGTTTTTCATGCCGACATCGTAGCCTTTTGAGTTGACATGGATCGGGCTGGCGCTCCCTTGGTCACTCACTTTTTTATTGTCCTGGCTTTGATTGGTTGCCGAGATTTAAGGGTTTGCGGCCTGGCTACCCTTGTAGACTGGCCATCCTTCCGTTTTGTGGTCTTTTGAATTTTCTGCAACCACTTCCACTAGTGAGATCATGCCACAGCGAATGCTCCGGACGGCTCCTGGTCTTCCGCTTTTGCTTCTTCTGGTGTACTCACTTCTGGGTGGCCTTTGTATTTTTTCATTTTGAAGCCGTTCACTGTTTTTGGAAAGGGTGTACCATCCAAGTTTTCTAAGGTAAAGGCATTCTAGCTGATTGGGTCTTTCAATATACAAATGGTCCAATCCATCGAATTTTGAATTTTTTGAGGTGAGGTCCTAGCTTGGAATTGTAGACCAATACAAGATCTCCTTTCTCAAAAATCATGTGCTTGAGATGCCTATCAGTCCAAGCCTTTCTTCTTCGCTGCACTATCTCTGCCTTTAGCAAGCTGATCTGCCTCTCTTCCTCTAAGGCTAAGAGTTCTTGTATTCTGATCTCTCAGGATTCTGCCATTGGCAGCTTCTCTTGAATGGCCACTCTCATACTAGGTACCACGAATTCCATAGGCATAACTGCTTCCAACCCATAGACGAGCTTGAATGGTGTTTACCCAGTTGAGACTTTGTAGGATGTGCGGAATGCCCATAAGGTTGCATCTAGCTTATGGTCCCGATCATTTTTGTTAACATTTACAATTTTCTTTAGAATTTTGGTTAGAAACTTGTTGGTTGATTGCTCTTGGCCGTTGCACTGTGGGTAGTAGGGTGAGGACTTTTTGTGGTTGATCAGGTATCTCTCCATCAACCCTTTCATTACTTTGTTCATGAAATGCATCCCCTAATCATCACTAACTATTTCTATTGTCAACCCATGCCTAGCAATGAACTTCACCATCTCTTCTACGGAGTTGCTCTTTATAGCTCTAGCTTCCGGCCACTTGGTAAAATAATCTAGGGCCACAATGATGTACTCACATCTGCTGCTTTTTGTAGGTGGTTTGATTAGTCCAACAAAATCCAATCCCCACTTCATGAATAGAGATAGAGACAATATAGGTGAGATGGAAAATCTATCGGAATCTCCAGGTTAACCCATTCGCGAGATAGACATCACAGTTCTTTGCTTCACTTTTGGCATCCTTTATGACAGTTGGCCACCATAGGTCTTCTTGTAAAATTTTTGGGGCTGTTATTTCTCCGCCCATGTATCATCCGTGATTCCACAGTGTGCTTCTCTTAACATGACTTGCTGCTCATGATTCGAAACACACCTGCATATGATTTGGTCTATGCCTCTTTTGTAAAGCTGCCCAGTAATCATAGTGAAATTTCAGCTTCTTAAGGCAATTCTCTTTTTCCTGATAGCAGTGTATCCTTCCAAAAATGTCCCATCTTCCAAAAACTGCATCATGTCATAATACAGTTCTCTTCCCCTTCACCTGCTGGTGCTACTGTGAATAAGTTGGTGTCAAGGAGTTGATCTTCTATGCCCCCCAAAACAAGTTCTCCGAAATCTAGTCTAGATAAAAAATATGCCACTGCATTTTCTTTTTCGGTGAATGGTTTACTCAAATTCTTGTAGTAGGAGCATCCATCTTGCAATCTTCCCCACTAGAAAAGCTTTGTTCTCCCCAAATAAATGAGAGCTTGATGGTCCACATGGAAAACAAATTTGTTTCCCAAGAGATAGTGCCGGAACTTATTCACAGCATAGATCATTGAAAGAGCTTCTCATTCGATTGTGCTATAGTTCCTTTCTGCCCTTATGAGGGCTTTGTTGGCATAATGGATGGGCTGCATATAACCTTTCTGTTTTTCTTGCATTAGTGCAATGCCCACTACTTTTTCTGAAGCATCCACATAAACATGGAACATTAAATTCCATTCTGGGTTGGTCATTACTGGTGCAGATGACACCATGCTTTTCAGCCAGTGAAATTCCTTCTGACACTCTGGGCTCCATTCATACCTTGCATCCTTCTTGATCAGTGCATATAATGGGTAGGCTATATGCGTTAGATACTTCAAAAATCTTATATGCCACTTCACCTTGCCAAGGAATCTTTCAAGTTGCTTGATGTTTTGGGGAGAAGACATTTTGGATATGGCCTCTTCCTAAGCTAGATCTATAACCAATCCTTGGGATGACACAATGTGACCTAACAATGTTTCGGATTTTACCGCAAAAGCACACTTGGCTGGATCCAACTTCAGTCTTGTATCTCTGCACCTCTGCAAACATAGCCTTAAATGATAGATGTGCTTTGCCTTATCTTCGAACATGCTGAAATCATTCACGAATGCTTTTATGAAGTCTGCCAGATAGTCATAAAAAATCTCCTGCATCATTCTCTAGAAGTTAGCAGGTGCATTTTTTAAAGCCAAACATTATACCATTTACCACAAAGACACCCATTTGGTGACAAATGTAGTCTTCTCCCTGTCTTCCGGAGCCATCTTCAGCTGGGCGTATACGTTGAAGCCATCTAAAAAGGAGTACATCTCCTCTCCGGCTACCTTATCCAATAAGGAGTCTGTGAAAGGGAGTGGAAAAGGATCTGAATTAGTTACGGCATTCAACTTGCGGTAGTCTACATAGATCTTGATTCTCATATTCTTTTTGGGAACTACCACAATCGGGGATATCCACGTAGCTTTTTCCATTGGCACTATGAAACCCACTCTCAATAATATGTCAATCTCTTCTTTTACTTGTTTTGCATAATTCGAGTTCATTATGTACCTCTGTTGTCTGATAGGTATAACTCCTTCTTTTAAGTTGATGTTGTGATGGAAGAATTTAAGGTCAATTCCCTCCATGTCTTCGTATGACCAAGCGAAGACATCGTGGTATTCCTTTAGCAAGGATACCAACTCCTGTTTGAATTCATCTTCCAATTCAAGGCTGATCTTTACATGCTTTTCTTCTTTTCCATCCTCTAGATTTACTTCCTGTAATTTGTTCGGGCTCACCTTTGCTACATTGTTTTCCTGGTTCTCCTTTTGATTTTGCACCGAGTCCCAAATCTCCTGGATCTCTTCTTCTTGCTCCAAATTTTGGGCCCACTTAATTTCTTCTAAGGCTTTTTCCTACAAGGTTTTGCTCAATTTTGAGCCCTTTGTCTTTTCAGCATCTTCTTCCTTCTTCATTTGACTATTCGGTGCCTCCTTCTTTTCACTCTCTGCTTCTGCATAATGCCTTCTTACTTCACCCACATTTAACATGTAAAGGGCACCAGGTCTGGGTGTTCATAGAGTATTCTGTCCTCTTTGTCGTCAGCAAAGCCTTCTAACATGTTAAATGTTTCAACATGGACTGGTCTCTTAGCAGGCTTTACTGATCCCCTTGCGTCAGCGAGATCCACATGCACTTTCCGCTTTCCTTTTCTGATGGTGATTCTGTTCTTGCCCCATACCTGCTTTACCGTACCGTGTCTTAGCCAGGGCCTTCTCAATAACACCTGGTAAGACGTGTTGTGGTTATCCGCGGCGGTAATCACCACTAAGTTGACCTTGAAGTCAACTTGTTTGATTTTCATTGGGACATTTTTTATGATTCTTTTAGGTACTACTACTACTCTGTTATCTGCCATTCTTATGTTAAATGGAATGGGCTCCCACTTGAGACTCAATCCCAATGCAGTTTCCTCGGTAATGACATTCACTCCAGATCCTCCATCCAGCATTGCATCATTGATGAGTACATTGCTCAGTTGAATTGTGAATTCAGCCACTTCATCATCTCTGGATACTGGGGGTTCTTCGGCTTGCATATTGCTGCATTCCGTAGTCACAAGGGCTAAGGCTAATGAATCTAGGGAAGTGAAAACTCCACTACATAATCAAAACTCGCCCCAAGCCGGCAAGAAGGCAACTATGGACTCGGATCAACAGGAAATGCTGAGAATGCAAACTACTAAGGAAATAGAGAAAAGACAAAGTAAGCAAAAAGAGGATGGCTCATGCAAAATCATCATGGGATTGCCCACAAACAAGTGGAAGCAAGCATTCAGAGCACCTCAATCGGGAATATCTGGAAGAAGACCAAAAGAATGTTGATTAGTTACAAACCAATGTAATGCCATTGCTGTTGGATAGACAAGTTCAACTGAGACAAGTGTTAAACTTATGCCCAAGGTTCAAGGCCAAAATCACGATGGCAGACATTGAAGGTCTAAGCAAGGAATTGAAGAACTCAATAGAAGAACGAACCTCGGAATATCATGCACCTCCTTTTGTGTGTGATCTACCTGCATCATGTTAGCGCTTGGCAGATGTTAACCCATGGCGGACATTGCGACATACTATATTTTACGTCATTAATTTAAATATTCTGAGTCATGGGCCGGGCTTGTCGGCACCATATGTTAAGGATGAAGGGATTGGGTGATCGCCGATGAGAGGCGCACCTTGGATATCAGTAGGATAAGGGTTAGGGTCGGCCGGCCATGTATGGGCGCCCAAGTGTGAACGGCCAAGTCACCTATATGAGTCAAATGTAACCCTAAAATCCTCATTCTCATGTGTTGTGAATACAAGAGTGCTCTTGCCTTATCTCTTTGGTTTCCTTCTCCTGCGTGTGTGTGAGAGAGAGAGAGAGAGAGAGTGAGAGAGCGATCGAGCGCACTGTGTAGCGGCACGGCGACAGCGGCGAGGCGGTAGAGCGGCGACGGCGGCTCCTCCTTCACGGCTGCGACGCGGGAATCCTTCAAGGCAGCAGTTAAGCGGTGAGTGACACACCTTTTGCATTCTGTTTTGAGCTTGCCTTCCTGGTTGTATGCTTGCAGCCATTTGTGGCTCGCATACGGTGTCTGGCAAGTCCCCAGCTACGACCTGTGCGGCAAAAGCGCACATTTTGGCGCCGCTGTCGGGGAGTTTCCCTGCACCAAGCTCCAGTTTACAGCTCGGCTGCTGCGTGAAGTTTAATCTACACTGTAGGAAAGCGACTGTGTGTTTGTTGTTAAGGTGTTTCTGTGTTGCATTTCTGTTTCTTTTTGTTATTTTTCCGCTCCGCGTGTGGGCGTGTATTCTGTTATCTGGTTTCTGCGCGCGAGAGGGATTTCTGAATCCCCAGATCTGTGCTGTGTGTGCGAACTGCGCCGCGGCCAAGGCTGAACCCTAAGGAAACCCTAGAAAACTTATCTCACAAAAAAACAGAAAATAAAAAATAAAAAAATTATAAAAAACAAAAAACAAAAAATTAAATTTTATTTTCAAAGAAAGAACCAAACATGTGGAGAGGAAAGATTTTCTAATTGGAGAAAAAAATTTTGAAAAGAAAGAACCCCAATTGACCCACGACCCACGACCCCGGCCCCGGCCCCGGTCTCGGTCTCGATCATTTGATATATATATATAGGAGAGTGAGCCTCCATAGCTTTCTCTCAAGTGAGAGCTTATGGGAAGTTGTGCCCTATATGTAGCCCACTCCCCAAGGAGTAAAGTGAGCATGTGGGATAAAGCCCTCACCCTTTCCTCCACAAGCAAATAGGCTTTTGCCCTTTTCCCCCAAAGGAAACGGACTATTTTGAGGATTACAGGAGCTCTAGATAGGCGAACACGGTGCTGTAAAGCACACTAGGACCCTTTAAACGATACGCTCGTTTTGAGCTATCACACGCCCTAGTCCAAGTTCGACCGTAAGTAAGGGGGTCAAAAACGGGTTAAAAACAACACAAAAACAAGTAAAAACGGGGTGCGAAACACCTAAGAAACCACTTGTGTGAGTTTCAAGGGTAGTTACCAACGCACGTAGGGTACCCACGTCACATGCATCTACGTTCTGGTCGGGTGCTAGAGCCTGAACCACTAGAAAGCGTTTCAGTCTACGCAGGCTCACACCATCCCTCCACGTTGGCATCTTGGCCTTCGGCTGGAACCCAAGGGAGTGCAACCCAAGATCCACGAATAGTGGATAGTGACTCATCCTCCGACTCAGAAGCCATGGAAGGGCACCCTACCAAGAACCCTGAGGAGACAAGCCAAAACATGCTAGTGTGGGCCCCACAGCCCGGATCTAGCATGTTTAGTCGTTTAATAGAGACCTTTAGTAGAGCTACACGCTCTGAGCATGCGACAAGCGAAGTAAATGAGGAAGGAGGGGTAGTAGATTCGCCATTCACATCTTATGTGGACCCTACCCTCCCAAAGAGTGTCCATGTGGATATTCTACCCACTTCGTTTAATGAGGGCCCTACTGAGCTACCACATTCCGATGCTCTTCCTAAAGTAGAGGTCCCTAGAAGCCAATCCATAAGAAGTGACATTGTGTCCACTTCAAGAGAACCGTTTGGCACACCAAGTCTAGATGGGATATTTCTCAATGAAAATTGGGAATATGATCTACACACAGAGACTCTAACGGACCTATACACGGGTTACACATACCATGTAGGTTGGTTAGAAGTCCTACGATCTACATCTAGCGCCACTAATCTAGAGGAGCAACAACACATGATATGTGAGGTGATTCATAGAATTATCCAAATTGAGAGGCAAAATAGGGGAGTGGACCTAGTTTCCACTGGCCCTATGAGGTTTTTGGATACGGGCAAGGCCAAACAACCAACCCTATCACAATTGGAGACTCCCTCGGTGAGTCCCATAGACCCTTCGTATGTTGTTTCGCCTGGAGTCTCAATGCAGGTTGAGCCCACGAGCAGTAACTTTAGTTTTCCAACCTTGGCTCAACTTTCCATTAAGGAATCCGCAATGCCTACCCCAATGATGAGCATAGCTGAAAGTGCACCTGTTACTGCTGTAGTTAGTACGACACCGCTACCTAGTGGAACAGTACCTACAACAGTGCGTGCCAGTGCCTATCGACCCTATGTACCTATCGCTACTCATGCTCAGGTAGCTCCTACGCCTCTTAGTATGCCAATGGCGTATGCTCCATGACCGCCTCATCATAACCATTATCCAAGGGGAGCTAGGCCTAGTCACATATCATATCCTACGTCATTTGCCAACCTACTCAGACCAACGCCAACTCCTATCAGCCAGGCTATCCCAGAAGTGCCTCCACCAACTATGCCTGCTCACTTAGGTGATCTCGCAGCATTTGCTCAGACGATCGGACGATCCATTGCAGAAAACATGCGGGGTATGCCTGAGAGAGAACCTAGAAGCAAGGCAGTACAAGTGGCTAAGCTCACTCAAAACTTCAGTGGTAACGAGGATGTTAGGAAGCACATTGAAGTCTTTGAACACGTGTGTGATTCCTTGGAAGAGCACAATGAGCTGCACAAGTGTAAAGCCTTAGGCTTAACCTTGAATGGGAAGGCCGGAGATTGGTATCGAACCTTAAGGGTTGAAGAGCGCACGCACTACCCCACTCTCAAGAGATTGTTCTTGAAAGAATACATACGCGAGGGTGTGCTTTGGGGGGTAGCATCTCAACTCCAAAAAGCTGAACGCGAGGAAGGGGAGTCAGTGAGAGACTTTATAAGTCGATTGAAACATCTAAATTCTCGCTGCACTCCCGATGAACGCTTCAATAACAACCAACTCCTCGATAGATTCATCCGAGGATTGCGCCACGAGGACATTTACAATGGCCTAGTCATTAGAGGTCTTACAACATGGGAAGTAGTCACTGCCAATGCAATCCAGTTAGAAGACAACTTGATGATTGCAGGTAAAAAGGTGTCTTCAGAAACAAAATCCGTTAGTTCGCAAGTATCTGGGCACGAGCCAATGCCGGTAAAACCAATTGCCAAGGAGCCTAAGATATCTGAAATGTCTGTGACCGACCTTACTAAGGCTCTCCAAGAATACTTTAGGGGTAATCGAGCTCCTCAGAATAGCCATATGTACCCAAGAAGAGAGCAACAATGGTGTTCGGTGTGCTTAGGACCACATAGCACGAGTGAATGTCCCACATTTAGAGTCAAATTCAATGGGAATTGCAATGCATGTGGTAAGTATGGCCATCAATCTAAAGATTGCCTAACACTTAAGCGAATGTTGGCAAACCAGGCACCACTAGCTTGGTCAAACACACCTCAAGTACCCGCGCTAATGCCTGCACAACCTATCGAGCAACCGTCACAGCACATAGTTCCAAGGAATCCAAATGTAGTCCAGTCTGTGCCGTTACCACCGCCAGTGCTAGGACCACAACCTCCACATCCAAGGATTACCCCAATAAACCAGATGGGTTGTGAGTCACATAGTGCATGTGGGGATTATGAAGAGGAGATAGACCCTACTGCTCCATACGGGATTGATACGTTTGAAATGATTCCCCAGTACTACATGGAGGATCATTTCGGGCAAGTCAAGCCTGTATATCAAGCGGCTGCTCTCGCCACAAGAGGGCAAAACCTTAATACCTTGGCGAGGAGACCACCTCTTCAATGCTATGAGTGTGGTGGACCGCATCGTGTAGCAGAGTGCCCTAATAGGTTACAAAAGATCGCTACTCAGATGCAACCAAATCAAGGGAGCACATCGGGAATGCCGGTACTTACATGTAATCGTTGTGGCATAGATCATTTGATCGCTCAATGTCCACATAATCCTAATGCACCCAAGATTACGCCATTGAATTTGGTTGAGGTCACCAACCAAGCACGAGGAACCACACCCATTGTACCCGTGAATGTAGTTACACGGTCAATGCTTCAAAATCAAAACTACATTCTTGAAGAGAGGGATACTGCATCAATCGCTCAGGCAAAGAAAAAGAAAACACGGCGAAAGAGATCGCTTAATGCCACGAGCTCCAAGCCCAGTTCAAAGACTAACATAGGGACGGGAGACGACCCCGTGTATATGAATGATCCTGAAGATGATTCCGATTCAATAGAAACCATGGGGACCAAAGCCACTACCTTAAGGGAGGAACCCACTCGGGAGCTCAATGAAGGAGAATCAAGCGAGTACATAAATAAGGGAAAACAAAAGGAAACTTCCTCGGTCCCACAACCAAGTCAGTTAATGCCCTCTCGACCACCCAAACTGACTGAGACTCCCCAAGACAAGCCACGTGGGCCAAAAACCCTCAAGAAAAAGATTGGTACTTACCCAAACCCAGTTGAGGAGATTGAACAAGTGCAACACTTAAGGGGTTTGGTGGAAGAAACACAAAGAGAACTGGAGCCAAACCCGAGAAAAATCAAAATTCCAGACACAGTGTTTCCTACGCAAGTTCAGCCTCACCGGAACCATAAACCGTTAGCTATACGTAGTATCATTCGGGAAGAAAGTGAGGATAGGACATCCGGAAGTGGGCAAACACCCTTCTTGCTGGAAAGAATGTTTAGTGAGGGAATCCCTGACCCCATTGAAGAGGAAGTGATTCCATCTTCACCAGTCCCTAGTCAAGGGGCGATGTCTCGAAAAGTACCGTTGAATGTGTCTAAGCTAATAGATTTCATGTCCTCTGAGATCAGAACCACGATCATATCCAAATTATACGGAGATCCTGAGCTATTCTTAGCTCTTCGGGCATTTCTCAATGGAGAACTAAAGGCGGGGCTACCACAATTTGCAAATATGGATAGACCTGACACGCTTCAAGATGAAGGGGAGCATTGGGATCTACAACCCAACTTAGATGAAGATTCGGTCGTTGAAATACCTGTTAACAAGTTGGGACAGTACTTTGAAGGTGATGAATCTAATGCCACCCTCCCCATTACTACCAAGGGATTAACTCTAAAGGGAATCCTTGATGGTGGTGCTGGAGTGAGCATTGTGACTAAAAACTGTTGGGAATCTATGGGAAGGCCTCACCTCGAAGTCACAAACATAGTGGTTAAGATGGCAAACGGAACCATAGCTAAACCTATTGGAATGTTAAGGGACCTCAAGATCAAGGTCCTGGGATACAAGGTAAAACATAGCTTCATTGTAATGGATTTCTCCAAGCATCCTATGTCATATCAAATGATCTTAGGACGTCCTTTCATGAGGGAAGCACAAATGGTGCATGACTGGTCAAAAAACCATGTCTACCTACAATTCCAGGACTCTGTCATTCGAGTTGATCTTGAGAATGGTCGTGCACATCCTTTAGGAAGCAAGGTTATCATTGATAATCGATCGGATACCACTATTCACTCCGCCCCATTAAGGTATTGCTATACATGCAAAAAAGAGACTGATGATGGGAAAGATTCTCCTTATATGGATGTCCTACCGGGTATGACTGAGTCGGATAACGTGGATTGGGTACACCTAGCGGCAACCATAGACACATGGGGGAATAGAGGCACAAGCTGGGTAACACCTGAGGGGCAAGATATGCCACCGTTAGTGCCAATAAACATGATAGGTGTTATGCACTTGACCCCTGATGGCGAGAAAGTGGCAAACCCCACCGACACTGAAGGTAGCGAAGACTCTGACCAATGCAACTCTGAGTATGAATCTCAAGAAGAAACTGACCCTGAGCTTGATGGGAAAAATGAATCAAATATTCACCCAAATGTGGAAGCAAGGTGCTCAAGGCCTAGGACAGTGGCCTCCTGCAGTTCATCCGAAAGTGAAGATCGACCAAGTGAGTCCGAATCTGATAGAAACAAAAATCAAAAACTTGGTAAGAAGAAAACGAGACATAAGCGCCAACGCTATCGAGCTAATGTACGCACTGCAATAAACAAGGAAAGATCCACTGCAGAATGGCTCAGTTATGTAGGAGCCATTGATGCTCATCGAAAGATAGCTAATAATTGGGGACAATATCTCCAAAGTGTCATGTGGTGTATTCCGCAACCTCATGACGTCGCCCAATTAGAAATCGAAGAGAAGCCGAAACTAAGTCGTACTGCAAGAAGGCGGCAAAACCAAGAGTTGGCTCAGCAACAAAAGGAAGCGAAATTGAAAGAAAAAAGCCTGGCACAACAAGAACCAGTAGACTTACACCCCGCACCCGAGCATTTCAAATCATTCACCACAGGGGAACGTAAAGTGGTCTACACAAAAGCCCAACGAACGCCTACCAATGGGAGTAGCGGTGTCTACGATGGCCCTGCGGTAGTTAAGGAGATAGACTTAGCAGATCCGGATGAGGAGTCTAAACCAGTTTATATTGCTCAAGACCTCACCAAGGCGGAAGAAGCTGCACTTACGAAGCTTCTTAAAGAATTCAAGGACATATTTGCTTGGACATATCATGATATGAAGGGTGTTCCACCCTCGGTGGTGCAACACACGATTCCAATGATTAGCACTGCTAAACCAGTCCAGCAACGTCCCTACCCAATGAATCCTAAGTACGCAAAGATTGTACAAGAGGAAATTGAAAAGCTTGTAAAATGTGGATTCATATACCCTATTGAGCACTCAGAATGGGTTTCTCCGATAGTCATCGTACCAAAGAAGAATGGGAAACTCAGAGTGTGCGTTGATCTCAAAAAGGTTAATGCAGCCACCAGAAGGGATCATTACCCCTTGCCGTATTCTGAACATGTGCTTGAAAGAGTGGCAGGCAAGGAGGCATATAGCTTTTTAGATGGGTACTCGGGTTACAATCAGATCACAATTGCAGTCGAGGACCAAGCTAAAACAGCATTTATCACGGAGTTTGGAGTGTTTGCCTTTCGCGTCATGGCTTTTGGCTTGACCAATGCACCTGCAACATTCCAACGATTGATAAACACGGCCTTTAAAGAATATCTAAGGGACTTCTGTGAAGCTTTCTTAGATGATCTTTGTGTTCATTCCTCTTGGGACGAGCACTTGATGTGTTTACGAAAAATATTTGAAAGATGTAGATTATATCGCATCTCCTTGAATCCTTTCAAATGCCAATTCTGGGTTAAACACGGAGTTATCTTAGGGCATATAGTGTCCAAAAATGGGATTTCCACTGACGAGAGTAAAATCAAGGTCATTCTGGAATTACCCCCACCCACCAACTACAAGGGAGTCCAACGCTTTATGGGCCACGTTGGTTATTATTGAAGGTTTATTCTCTTCTTCGCCGAGATAGCTCGACCATTGTATAAGCTTCTCATCGAGTTTATTTGGACCGAAGAATGTGACCGTGCCTATGAGCTATTAAAGAAGGCCTTGGCGAGTGCTCCAATCTTGAGAATGCCTAACTGGGATTTACTCTTCCATGTGCATATTGATGCATCAAACTTTGCTATTAGGTGTGTGTTAACTCAACCTGGAGAACACAAGCTAGACTACCCCATTAGCTTTGCCAGTCGCCAGTTGAACGATGCTGAGATGAACTACACCACTACGGAGCGAGAAGGGTTGGCAATGATATATGCAGTAAGGAAATTTCGTTATTACCTCCTTGCCACCAAGTTTGTTTTCTATGTGGATCATCAAGCATTGTTGTATCTGGTAAACAAACCATGCTCCACAGGAAGAATCACACGATGGCTATTGATTCTTCTTGAGTTTGATTTCACGGTTGTTGTGAGACCTGGCAAGAAACATGTTATGGCTGATCATTTGTCTCGCATACCCAATGGTGAGGCTCCTACAGGGGTTGATGATGACTTACCTGACACTTCCCTGTTCATGGTGGAGACAATGCCTGAATGGAGTGAGAAGATTGTTAACTTTTTGGTTAATGGCTTTCCACCTAAGGAGCTTCGTAAAGATCTAGCTCGAAAGCTGATCAAAGAATGCGAACCCTATTGCCTGATAGCCGGGACTCTTTATAAAAGAGGAAAGGATGACGTTCTTAGGCGTTGTGCCCGAGAGGACGAGTATCTATACATTTTACAAGAGGCACATATGGGCGTAGCCGGTGGTCACTTCTCAGGAGACTTAACTGCGCGAAAGATCTTACAATCAGGGTATTGGTGGCCCACTATGTTCCAAGATGCATCACTCTTTGTGAAGGGTTGCGATGAATGCCAACGATACAAGAAACCGCAGAGGAAAGATCAGATGCCCCTACAGCCGATCAAAGTAAACCAACCATTTGAAAAGTGGGGTTTAGACTTTGTAGGTCCAATTAGTCCAGCGGCCCGAAACACACAATCTCGCTATATTATTGTGGCCACTGACTATATGACCAAATGGGCTGAAGCGAAAGCGACACGTAAGGCAGATGCGAGGACAACAGCCAAGTTCCTCTTTGAAAATATAATCACACGATTCGGTTGTCCTTTTGAACTTGTGAGCGACAATGGTACGCATTTTATAAATGAAGTGATTAAGGAGCTCACAACAAATTTCATGATATCGCATCATAAATCTACTCCTTACTATCCGCAAGCGAATGGCCAAGCCGAGAGTACCAACAAGACTTTAATCTCTATTTTGACAAAGACAGTTGAAGCTCATCGCACGGATTGGGATCTAAAGCTTACGACAGCTTTATGGGCCTATCGTACTGCGTACAAAGTGGCTATTAATTGCACACCATTCAAAATGGTATATGGCCAAGAAGCAGTCATGCCATGGGAATTTGTCATTCCTAGTCTTCGTGTTGCTACTCAAGAGGGTTGGGATGGTAATCCCTTAGTAGAGCGTCTATATATCCTTGAGCGGCTAAATGAAGAAAGACAATTGGCTGTGTACAATGCCCTTGTGGAGAAGGATAGAAGGAAAAAATGGTTTGATCGCCACCTAAAGGACAAGGACATCAAGGTTGGGGATAAAGTCCTGATGTATGGAGTGCGAAACGAAAAGAAGAAGCTCAAATATGCTGGTAAGGGACCATATAGAGTATGTGAAATTACCCCGCAAGGTACCATCAGAGTGGAGACTCTCGACGGAGTTGAAACCATTGGATTCCTTAATGGGAGTAAATTCAAAAGATACTATGACCCCCTAAGCCAGGAGGAGTTACATGCAATCCATCAAAAGAAGGCAGCTAAAGAACAAGCTGAGCTTAAAAAGATACAAGCGAGAGTCGAAGCCAAAGAACGTCAACAGCGTGCTAGGCGACAACGAGAAGCCAACTTGGGAATTACGCAAGTATTTTTCGAGGAAGCAGAGGAGGATGCACTGGAATCTGACCCACCTCTAAGATACCCAATTGAGTTACAGAGTCCTTACGGGGAGGTGCTGTATAATGCATTATTGGATACAGGAGCTCAACATAATTTGCTATCATATGGCGTGTGGTGTCAACTGGGAAAACCACCTTTAACCAAGAGTTCTATCCAAGTTCAAGGAATCAACAAGAAGAAAACCCCTGTATCAGGAATTCTGCACACTCCGGTTGCCTATGACAAGGGAACCATAATTCAAAGCTTTTTGGTTATGCCTACTGGTACCATGGGAGGGACTCTAATCTTAGGGCGCAAATGGATGATGGCCACCAAGTGCAATATCGATTGGGCAACCAGACAAGTCACAACGCAAGAACCAACACTAGGTCTGACCGCTCAAAATCCCACACCTAAGTCATCCACTCAAATATTAGATAACGAAAAATCACAAAGTCCAGTGGCAAAACCATCTTCGATTGTTGGCCACCCCTCTAACGCTTCAATGCCAAGAGTGGAAACAGGCAAGGTGGTCCCTAAAGCTTCACTTACTATGCCAAAGAGTACATACAAATGGGTCCCCAAAGCTTCGTTAACAGCTACTTCCCCTGCTCAATCTCGTTCAGCCACTAAGAAGCCTCGTAAAAGGAAAGCAGCTACCCACCCGAGAAAGGGCAATGTAACATCGCGATGGATCCCTAAAAAATTATTAGTAGCCCAAGGGTACTACGAGGGGAATGACCAGATTTGGGTCCCTAAACATAAGGTGAATCCCTCTACATCACTTGTAAAACCTTGCAAACCAATTGTTGCCACCCCAATGACAATTCAAGACCGTGGTAAGGGAAAGGTAACAGAGTGCTCCGCACCACTTCCAGAGTTAGTTTGGATTCCCAAACGATATCGATCATTACCACCTAGCTCAGGAAGGGGGGAGCCACATGAAGCTTCTAGCTCCTCATGCCAGGCACACACTCATATAGAAGTTTCTACATGCTCTACACCTACTCTTGTCAACACCCAACAAAAAACCGATGAGCCTACATCTCCCCTTGTAATAGTATCGATGGAAACCATTTCCACAAATTGGTTCCAAGAGGCTGCAACATCATTGCAAATAATATGATCTACCCAAGGAAAGGGGGAGCATGTACTCACGCTCGACATTCTAATGCTTCCTCCTTAACCTTCTCCCCTGACCATGTAATTGCCAAATTCAAGGGGATGTATATATAGAGCTTCATACATTATAAAAAACAAAAAAAAAACAAAACAAAGAAAAGAAAAATAAAAAATAGTAAAAAGAGCAAGAGCACAAAAAGAGGATAAATATCCGTATACAATCAAGAACTAGATTGACACAAACCTACTGATGCTATATCTGTGTTTGCAGATATGGCAGATGCACGATCATCATACACTTCATCCACTCCCGCCTTTGATGAGAGGTATCATCTGTACCTTTCTCAGATATTTCACATGTGCTATCCTGTAATTGAAACTGAATGGGATCATATAGATGTATTAGCCAGAGAGGAAAATGTTGAGGAATTAGAATGGCTAATTCGCCTATTAACCATGACTGACCCCTACTCCGTAGAGGACATATCCCCGATAGCCCAATGCTTTCCTTTTCCACAAGATGACTATCCTCGCATGGTTACATTCTTGATGAGTCTATGTGGATGGGAAAATGAAAAGGAAATATCTGACAATGATGAATGGACGGATGAAACTCATGGCACTACTGAGGTTGATTTTATTTATTTGGATGATGCGGATAGAGGCTTAGCCTTAGGGCTAGAGCCAGGACTCTACAACATCCTCTTACCGTATCCTCAGTAGTAGTGTGGTGACTGGTAGGTAGGTTAGTGTTTTCAAGTTTTTTCTAGTTTAGATTCTTTAAACGAGTCTTGAAATTTTCACACTGATGTGCCTCTTGAGGTATAGTGCTTGTTAGTTGATTGTACAGGTTAAAAAGTTTGAGGTGGGTTCGCTTCCAAGTCCAGAGACTGCCGCAACGTTCATCAAAATATATCTACATCAAATTGCAAGATGTCTCGTCAAATCAAGGAGATCTCCAATTACAGGTGTAATTCTTCCATACCCACTCTCTTTCGTTTTTACTGTTCAATCAATTGCATAAACTATAATGCATGACCACATGGAAATTATCAATGTACTACTTAGTTTTTGAAGTTGCTTGCATGCTAGTGTAAATCATTAATGAGCTTAACTTTATTGGAAATATTCCTAGGCAGCATGACGTCTTTAGTTAACCTTGGAATACGATTGTCTTAGGTCTAGGGTCAAACCATCTTAATGTTTGAACACCTGGCTGTGTGTGTGTTGACCTCTAGGACATAGATTTTACCCCTTGTCGAAAAGATGTAAGAACACATTTTAGTTCAGGAGCGAAGATCAAAACAAACTTTTTTTTTAAAAAAAAGCCTACAATAAATGGCAATACAAGTCTATGATGTGCTTTAATGTTGGCCTATCGCCTTATTGATACTTGGTAGGCGAGGAGTATTCTACTCCAGACCGATGCCTTGGTTGGTAGGGGGTAGCCTTGCCTAAAGTGAGCTAATAGATTCCTGGATAATGCCTTGTGTTAAACATGGTACCAGGATCGATGTTAGTTTTGCCTTAGGAAGGTCGCCATTGTGTATAAAAATTGTCATGTGCAAAAAAAAAAATAAAGGCAAAAGGCTCCTGTAACTCTGATGTTTCTTGTGTCCCTAGGCTCGTGGTAACTACTTGTTCTTAGAGTAGACACAGTATGGTCATCTGTTTATTTATTAAGCTTGGTTATTTTCCTTGACTTAGGCCAGTTATAAACCTTGATTAACCTTTGACACCTTGCTAACTCTTGAATTCCTTTCAATAATTTTAAACTCCTATTAATTTGCTACACTAGCTCACTCATGTACCCTTAAACTAAGTTCTAATAGCAACATCCATTGTGGTCTCACACGCTTGAATTTATACACTTTATATCTTTTGAATTCCAGCATACCTTCACTCTACTTCCCTGTTTTGCAGACGGTCTACCACAACAACCCTCTCGAGCTTACCATACCATAGCTTCCGAGGACGGAATCTACATCAGGAAGGGGGGCATGTTAACCCATGGCGGACATTGCGACATACTATATTTTACGTCATTAATTTAAATATTCTGAGTCATGGGCCGGGCTTGTCGGCACCATATGTTAAGGATGAAGGGATTGGGTGATCGCCGATGAGAGGCGCACCTTGGATATCAGTAGGATAAGGGTTAGGGTCGGCCGGCCATGTATGGGCGCCCAAGTGTGAACGGCCAAGTCACCTATATGAGTCAAATGTAACCCTAAAATCCTCATTCTCATGTGTTGTGAATACAAGAGTGCTCTTGCCTTATCTCTTTGGTTTCCTTCTCCTGCGTGTGAGAGAGAGAGAGAGAGAGAGAGAGTGAGAGAGCGATCGAGCGATCGAGCGCACTGTGTAGCGGCACGGCGACAGCGGCGAGGCGGTAGAGCGGCGACGGCGGCTCCTCCTTCACGGCTGCGACGCGGGAATCCTTCAAGGCAGCAGTTAAGCGGTGAGTGACACACCTTTTGCATTCTGTTTTGAGCTTGCCTTCCTGGTTGTATGCTTGCAGCCATTCGTGGCTCGCATACGGTGTCTGGCAAGTCCCCAGCTACTACGACCTGTGCGGCAAAAGCGCACAGCAGATTTTCTTTGAGCTGCATCAATTTTGCTTGTCTTTCTTCATCATGTTTTTTCTTCATGGCACATTATGCTTTGGTGTGTCCATGCTATTAACAATAATAACACGTGAAGGTTGTAGAACCATCGTGGATATCCGGCTTAAGCCCTTGGACAAACCAGTCAGCAACAATCGCTTTGTTGCATAAGCTTCCACATCCATATCATCTTGACGGAGCTCTCTCATTTGATCACATAGTTGAGTTGCAGACTTTATTTTGCGGAATCTTCCCAGAAAAGTAGTCATGACTTCTTATAGGTCTCTAAATGGTTGTCTTGATATATTGACACCTACTCTGTGGCTCTGTATTTGAAGGTATTCATGAAAGCATCTCTACGAATTTCACTCAGCTCTAGCTCCTCCACATCCCGAGGTCTGGCTACTTTCTAGATTGCTCAAACCTCCTCACATGCAGGTCTGCATCTTCTGCTTTCTCTTCTGAATGCACCAGGAAATTCTTGGCTAATGATGCCATGGCTCCCTTGAATCATTTCTGAGGGTTTTGTTGTGGTTGTTCTTCCTGTTTTTTCTGTTCCACCCTTCTTGGGCTTTCCGGACCTGGACTATGCCCGACTTCTCGCTCTTGGCACTCCTTTTCTTGGTCCAAGTCGTGCCTAAATTCTGACACTTCTTCTTGCCTGTGTGGGGTTGCAAAAGTTCCAGCACTGCCTTCTTGATTGTGACGGTGCGAGGCACTCCCAGCTGCAAGCTTCCTAGAGGGTCTCTTGAGAGGCATTACTTTCCATCATCCTTAGATCCCTGAACATGCATGAAACATGCCTGAAGCTATTTGAGTTGTGTAGTGGGATGCTTTTAGCATTGACTTCTCCAAAGAATTCGTTACATGCTATAATTTCTCTTCAAACTTGTTCTAAGCGATTTGTCCCCAGCAGGATCGCCAAGTGTTTCTCGCTGATTTCCCTCACCAGCGAAAAGGCAAGACAGTAGTCTGTGGTAATAGACCAATCAGGCAATGCCGGGAGATGTGTAGTCATCCACCAGAGTTTTTGGGTACAAACACCAACTCCCATATTTCACTCTCTCATCTCTCTCCCTCCCTCCCTCCCTCTCTCTCTCTCTCTCCCTCTCTCTCTAACACTCCACTAACATCTAACTCACTTTCTCATGAACAGATAGCATATTCAGTAAAACAGTGACACTGTGGACTTAGACATAGAGGATAACTTGGAACAACAATGAAATGGCAAGCTTCCTCTTAGTTATATTCCAGAAACATGACAAATCAATACAGAACAGTTGCCCAATTGTGCTAACATTCCCTGAGTACAAACACACTCTCCAGCTTCATGACACAACTATCAACTAACATTTGAGAGCATACAACAATAGCACTCTTCCTAGATTCCATCTACCTAAGCATCTAGCTCTATTCCTGCCTAATACTAAGCTATCCTCGTCACCATTTGTAGTGACCAGGTGCCCTTTTATGCTAAGTCTTCTTGTTCTTGGTAATGGATCTCTGGTGATTACAATTCTCCACCTCCACACGTGTGATACCGAGGTGGTGCTCATGACGTGGGGAGTGGGTTGCCAGCACTTTCTACCACCAATGGGCTGCATGGCGCAACATATACATACATACATACACACACATGTATATATATGTATGTTTATATGTATAAATATGTATGTGTGTGTGTGTGTGTGTATATACATATACGCACACATGTGTGTGTATGTATGTATATATATATGTATATATGTATGTATGCATGTATGCAATATATACATAGATATATTCACACACATCCACAAATGAGGAAAAAACTCATAGAAAAGGAGCTATTGGGCTTGCTCAAGCCTACTTGGTGCATTAGAGACATAGTAATGTACATTATGTATATATGTATGTATGCATGTATGCAATATATACATAGATATATTCACACACATCCACACATGAGGAAAAAACTCATAGAGAGAAGGAGCTATTGGGCTTGCTCAAGCCTACCTGGTAGTGCATTAGAGATATAATAATGTATATAATGCCGCATGTTCTTCTTCTTTTTTTTTTTTCCACAAATGAGGGAAAAACTCATAGAGGAGGAGCTATTGGGCTTGCTCAAGCCTACTTGGTAGTGCATTAGAGATAGAATAATGTATATTATGCCGCATGTTCTTCTTGGTTTTTCTCATCTCTTGTCAAGAGGTGGATACATTACCACTGGTCTCCTTTTGATCCGATATCTTCTTAGAGAGGGTTTTCTTTGTTCGCCCGTGTATCCTAGTGCTAGAAATAGGTGAGAAAGGTCATAGTTTTTGCAACTCTCATCTCTATGAATCAACCTTCAAAACTCATGGATTTTCGCAAGTAAATGACCCTTGTTAGTTGTGTGAGTTGGGGTTTGGGCAGCAGTCGTGCTATCGATTCCCATAATGCTAGGCGTGATGCTGGGCATGGTGCAAGTATTAGTCGCGCTAAGAATTTCAGTGATGCGAATCTTTTGGTCAGTTCCCCGTGTAGGTTTTTGGTAGTGTGATAGGATATCCGTCTGACTTCCTACATCAATATACCATCCATGTCCTTATGGTTTGCAACATCAACAACATCATCCACACCTTCCTTACTACCTTTTTCAATAGTCGACAATGTCATTGTTAGAGACCTATCAAGTGACATTATTTCATTGACTAATTTTTTCAACTAACGGCCAACGAAAGAACTGCCATAAATATCAAGAACAAACCTTGTGTTGGCAAAGCCAACGCAAGTCCCTCTAATACTTTAGAAGGCATTTTCTTGAAATCTATCTTAGCCGAAGCTGTATATCCTTTGTATCCTAGCTAAAATCTTTGGAATCATCATATCATTTCTACCAGGAGTAGCCTTTCCAGTGTTAGTCAAACTTAGGGGGGCGAGTTGTTGTAGGCAGTTGGCTCTCAAGTGGAGAGCCCGTGTTCGAACCCCGCCCTAGTACCCATCCATCAAGAAAGAAAGTATCCTTGGCCCTTTACGATGATGTGGCAAAGGCCCTAACCCTAGCCATAAGTTATGCTACAATCACCCTTGGCCCTGTATGACGTGGCAAAAGGCCTAAAGTTATGGTTGCTTCCTACGTGGCCCTTTATGACGTGACAAAAGCCTAACCCTAGGGTGTAGTCGCAGACTCGTTGCAAACCGACTGCTTCAATCTCTACACTGACGCGTGTAGTTCCGAGCGCCTTCTGCAAGCATGGTATGTGTGCATCCTTTCTGCTCTCTGTTCTTCTGAACGTAATCAGCATGACCGTAGCATGGATCTGGTTCGGTTTTAGAATTTTGTTATGGTGTAGTGCCATGCTTTAGTTTAGCATCTAGTGCCAGGTTTAGGGTTCATTTTCTAAATCGTGCCTGTGCGTTTGCGTTAGGGTAAGGGTTTTTTGACATTGTTGTTCTCTTACTTGCGGGAAAGCCTGCTTCAAAATTGAAGTCTTTTCAAGGATTTTTGATATCTCAAATTTAGGTTTCTGAGGCAGTGTATTGAGCGCAACCAATTCTTGTTCTAGTCCCTGTAGTCTGCACCATCATGTTCATGGTAATGATCCTTCAGAAAGGTGTCCATCCCATATGCATTCCTTTGAGTACATTGGACATGACTTTTCTCATAGGACATCATCCTGCAGACAGATCCATGCGTATTCCTATCACTATAGAATGAATGATGAAAAACACAGGCATTTGTTAACCTGTTGATGTCTTGAATGAGTACCTCTCCAGCAAGTCAATCTTGGCCTCTGCATCCCGACTGACGTGCCTTCTTTATGGTGCGCTAAGTTGGCAATTGTGCATGGTCATCGTGATACTCCTGCAGAAGGGAGGCGCAATCCATGTGCCGTCTTATGTTCCAGCACGGAAAGTGTTGTTTATCTGATAGTCTCAGATGGGTACTTTTTTCCCTTCATTTTACCTTGACTTCTAGTGCATTTTCAACCACTAAGCTCTATGTATATGTTATGAGATGCTGGTTGTGCTTGCTATCGCTCTTAACACCATCTGTGGTGCCAGTTTCTGTGTAATTGCCCCAGCATGTCCAAATCATTGTCAAATCAGTCTTCTTTGCGTGAAAGTTTTAAATCTAGTGCTGCAAATAACCAGCATGTGCAAATCAATTTTTGATCAAGGTCACCAGCATGTGCAAATCATGGTCAATTCAGAGTCTTTTCTTGTGAAAGTTTGTGATCTAATGCTGCTGACCAAGGTCTAATAATGATCAGGGCAAGGGAACAGGGAGCTTTGGTAAGCGCAGGAACAAGTCTCACACGCTGTGTAGGCGCTGTGGGCAATGCAGCTTTCACATCCAGAAGAGCCGATGCTCATCCTGTGCTTACCCTGCTAAGCGCTTACGCCACTGTATGTATGAGGTGGTTTTGTTGGTGAAGTTAGGTTTACACTCATTATCCTAGTAACATACTGACCTGTTTTGGGATTTTCATTTCAGATAACTGGAGCATGAAAGCAATCAGGAGGAAGACCACAGGCACAGGGAGAATGCGCCACCTGAAGCACCTTCCAAGGCTTTTCAAGAACAATTTCAGAGAGGGTATGGGTTCATGTGCTCTTTTGTATGAACATTGCTAGTCCAAGGTATCATTGTCTTGTGTGAGTGCTTTATTAATTCTTTGCTTCTTACCTGAAGCGTTTCAACTCAATGTTTGCAGGCACTGCTGCACCTTCCAGGCAGCAGAAGGTTGCTGCAATGGCATGAGTTTCTGTATGTGCTAGAATGGAAACTGGCATGGCTGCCCGGCTGGAGTACAGATCTCTTGGCTGATTTACCATGGCCTGCTTTCCTTTTAGACTCGGCATTGGTGCTGTATTTTAGTTCTCGGAGTCTTATTTTGAATGACGAAGCATAGTTGATGTAACTTGTCATTTTAATTACATTTTTGTTCTTGAGAGGAGAAATTTTGCCTGAAATCTTTTTATTTTCAATTGGCTATTACAGCGGGTTCAGAGCAAATTTGATGCCTTACCTGAATGATTTCAACGTCTGTGTGTATGCAGTTTTTGAAATGGCAAATTCTGATCAGCTTAGTGAGCAACTATGTGTTGGTAGCAACTGTAGATGTGTAACTTGTAGTGGAGTGGGTCATGACATCATGGTTGTATCTGCACTATTGAGAAAGTCATTGCTCTCATGCTCTACTTATGCAACTCAGATACTTAACACTGGAAGTTGAAATGTCATGTCTGCTTTGGCAATGGGGTAACACTGATGGGAGGACTGTATGATGTTTCATTCAGAACGTAATGCACAGTGTGAAAAGCCTTCTTTCATCAGGCCATGCTATATTCCCGATGCGTCTTGACAAGTTTAAATACTAGGTGGGGATGTGAAGACATGAGTTATTTGTATGTGAAATGGTTTAGGAACAGGCATTTTATTGTTCTATTTAAGTTGTGCCCAAGTTCTCTCTGCCAGCAACATACTTGCTCTATGCATCAAGCATTGCCATCATGCTGACACACGCACTCCATCCATCATGTCTTCTCGTCCCCATCTCTAGCAAGTTAAAGTTGATTAACACTTGCTTTAACTGTTTTTACTATTTGTATGAAGTCCCTCTTGCTACTGTGGTTCTCTTTTTGTATTTTTGTTGTATGATTGCTTATGGCTCATCAATAAATAGCATGCGGATCTATGCACTATATGTGCCATCCTGCATGGAACCATCAATACCCTCACCTAAAGATTGCGTCCGACGCTATTTATCAATATGTAAAGCCATGAATACAACTTTGAAGAGAATCACATTGGAAAGACCACAACCCAAAGATCAACACCTTAAGTGAGCACGATCAACTAGGTCAGCATGATCTAGATGGGGTAGATAAATATATTAAATATGAATACGAGTACAAGTTTGGAAAAGCCAAAACTATACATTGATGAAAACTTAATGTACCAAAATTTTATACAAATACAATGAAAAATTCATAGGTCCATTGTTCTTGTGTCCAGGCACTCAATTATTTTCATGTAATGTTCGTATAATGTATTGTTGATTATTAAATAAATGTAGAATCAAATTACATAAAGACATTAGAAAATAACTTGCACTATTTCTAAGTTTAATGTTGGACTTGTCATCATTCCTAGTGCTAGCATAATGATACAAAAACTTACTTAGTGACTCGTACTTAAAAAGTTACTCCTTTGCTAAATCCTTCTCTCACCTTTGTGCTTTGGACTCATACAACAAGCAAAACATAGTGGTGAGGTTATAAGCGATGAGGAGGAGGAGCTTGCATATGGTTGTGATTACTATGTAAGTGAGTTTTTATATATATATACAAGAAACCGTAAGACATAGTCTTGTATAAGTTTTTGTTCTTGATACAATTTCATGATATTTTTTTGCTTGCAGTATTGCAAATTTGGTGCTCTTTGGTCACGCGGTCGTCACTTTCGAGTGTAGCGAATAGGTAAGAAGCGAACAATATGTGATTGCGGTGTCAAAGCAAATTTTATACAAGAAAGTCGTTCACGTGTAAGTGACCTAAATAGTGAAGTTGGCATATTTGATTACTGTGGAACGATACAAGACATTATCAAGGTTGGGTTCAGAAAGTTTTCTATGTCCATGTTTTATGTGAAGTGGTTCAAGGTAGTGACTCAAGGACCACAAGCAACCATGCACAGAGATAAGAGCGCATTTGTTCAACACTCCACAAAGATATGGACAAACCAAAGGGACACAGTTGTGCTACCAGAGCATTGTGAGCAGGTCATCTTCAAGATGGACTCGAGAGATATAGGTGGTTGTTTGTAATCCAAATTGATCCACACAGTAAACAAATATTTGAAGATATGGAAATATCAGATGAAGTAAAGGTTAAGGAACCCATAAAAGAAGCACAAGAAACAAATATTGATCCAGTTGAACAACTAGAAGAATGATCAAATGAAGGTATAGTAATTCAACAACTAGCACTTGAACCAAAAGCAAACACAACAACTAATCCGGAATTCGAAGAAGAAATAGAAGAACAACTTTCAACATAACCACCTCTAATGTCTAAAATAGAAGAGGACGATAAGGAGTCTACACCCATTGACGAAGATGCAGATGGAGAGATATTTCTAGAAATGGATGTATTTGGAGCCATGGATCTAGCTGACGATGAGAGAGTCGATGATAAGCTATAACATCTTATTTCATTTTTATTTACCAAGCAATACTTGGTTTTTGTCACTGTTTTCTTGTTTGGGACTACCAATGGGGGCTTTAGTAGACAATTATCATATTCTTTTGTAAATATTACTACATATATTCTTGTATTTGGGATCAATAGTGTAAGATGTGACAAATAAATATTGGCTTTTTAATTTTTATAAATATTGTTACATATCTTTGTATTTATTTGAAAAGTTACTAAAAACTGGGTTGATAAGGACTATGAGAACAGGTGCACACTTGAAATTTTTTTAAGAAGGCACATAAAAAAAGCTTTAAAAAAATTTTTGACGCGCTTTTCAACGCTTATACAGACCTTTATTTCGATAGCTATTTCGACGTCCATTTTTGCCCCTTATATCTACGCTCATTTTGACATGTATTGCAACGTTTATATCGACGCGTATTTCGACGACGCAGCCACCACTGAAACTAGGCATCAGACATGGGTCATCCTGTAGTAGTATTACAATGAGCACCTTATGCATGTATATATAGTGTTTACATTGAAGATCCAAATCGGCACGTGTGCCTTATTACATCTTCATGGGGTTCATTAATGTGAATCCACCTAAATTTATGAGGGTATGTTAGCCACCACTAACACTTCACACACATTCGCGCTGATAGGTCAGTCGAACGAACGAATGGAACCCACTTCACTATATTATCTTAAGGAAGAGTTTCACAAAGCTGCCACGTGGCAAGAATTTGGAGGTTCAGGAAGAGGAGGAGGTTTGGGTAGAATTTGATTTTGGAAGCCTCAAAAGAAGTGCGAAGCACGGGTTCCCAACTAGTTCCATTAGTAGTAGAATCTTTCATAGAAGAAGAAGTATAATTAGGATCCTCTGGATTGTCGTCACGTCTCTAGATTAGGTTCCTTCATAGAAGAAGAAGTATAATTAGGGTCCTCTAGATCATCACGTGCCTCTAGATTGCCGATACCCCAATGATTCCTCAGATTTCTATGTTGAATGTCCACTCAATGTTCACCACTTGGACATTTAGATAAACTTCTTTGTATAATACACCTTTGTAGAATATATACTATAAAATAGTCCAACAATGAGCTATAGGGGCTAGGCATGCTAGTGCACTCAAAGCCAATATTCATCATCCCAAGTATAAGATCCATTGACGTCAACATGTTGCCCTTCTAGTCATTTGATGGGTTTGATTGATAGATCCAGATGATGAATTTTGGCCCTATCTACAACTCTTCTTTCTTGACTATGCTTCGTCAATCTTATGTTAGCATTTTTCTTATCACTAGTAGATTAAGCATATTGTAATAAAAATGCATTGATATCACTCCAGTTTGTGAGGTGAAGGAACATAGGCTTTTGACAATGTATGGTTGTAAAAATGAAGCAAAACTAAGGTCCAAAATATGTAAATAATGGGCCATGGGCAAGGCTACTATAAATAGGGCCTTGGGTTCATTGTAGGGATCTTTTGATCATTCTTATCTTGGACACTTACACGTACTCATGGCTCCTTTCATGGAGATGGCCTTTCATGGTCTAGGGCTCATGGAAAGCTTGATAACCAAGCGTGCTGAAACCCAAAGTCACGACCCACCATTAGCTTCATTGAGTGCCATCACCATCGAAGGGGTGGAGTACCTTCTCTCATGCAGGATGTGTTGGAGCTCTTGGACTTGAGGGAGGAGGAACTATATAGCGAGATGCCAGTGATGATTTCCTTGACTTTGATTACCAAGAAGCCCTACCACAGGTTGATGAGATAGGGCGATATGATGAAAGTAGTGTAGATGATATCTCTGCTATCATTGTTATCTAGAAGCAGATTGAGGATGCAACTCCTCAATATGAGATCACAGATGAAGAGTTCGAGCGCTTGCAGAATGAATGCTTCAGACCTCGACCACAGCATGTGCCACCTGTGGTCTAGCCGGACGATGGCAGACCCATTCCAGGAGTAGATCTGGAGGCACCCTTGTAGAAAGAGTTGGACGAAGCAGACAAAGTATCTCCTTTCACCAGTTGCTCCCCATATTTGATATTTAGGGCCTCTAGGGCACGTAGACCCCACATGTATGATCCCATGCCCACCATCAGAGGCTGGGAAGTGTACTGTTCGAAGGATCACATGGGAAGCCCTGAATCTGCAAAAATCAGGGCTCCCATGCCAGCCTTCGGATAGTGCACTTCCTAGCCTCTAATGGGCATGGGATCATACATGTGGGGTCTACATGCCCTAGAGGCCCTAAATATCAAATTTGGGGCTATTCTTTAAAAAAAGCCATCCTCTCGCATGCATTGCATGATCGATGTTGACATCAATTTTATTTTGTAAGAAATTGTGTATCTTGATGAATTTGCATCGAGGCAGAGTGGAAGATCTGGGGACCAAGGAAGGGTTCAGGACTCTGGACTCAAGGAGTACATTGGTAAACTTGCCAAATGATGTGATAGTCTTCCACAAGACTTGCTCTCCAGGGTATGCGGAGAACTTTTTGAAGATTAAAACACTTACAAAGGGTGCTGCATTCAAAGTTATTCCGACTAAATCAAGTTTGGGAAAATTTATTCTACTTTGACGCTCAAAGTTACTTTACTTATTCTCGACTCAAAGGTCATGGCCTTTTTTTATGTGGTAGCCTGTGGCATTGTTTGCGGGGGTACAAGATCCCATCGTCATCAAGGCAGATCTTGAAGGGTTCCATGTTTTGATTCTAGCCATCAAGGTGGCTTCAGAGTCTGGAGGAGAGCCTAGTAGTAAGAAGCCTAGGATATAGCTATGATGATTATGTAACTTTGATGACTATGTTTTGATGACCATGTAATTTTTTATGCTATGAATGGAAATTTGGGTTACAGAGTTTTTTGTTTGATACGTGTCTTGTAATGTATTTATTAGTTGACTCAAGCAAATAAATTAAAATTACACACGTAACTCAAATAAAAATTGTATCCATTCAAAGACGCATATAAATCAACAAATTATATAAACTCAAATTAAAAGAGACTTTTTTTGCAACACAAGATAAGAGAAAATAAAATAAAATATACATCGAGCTTTACATAGCTTTTGAGAATTACAATCATGCAAGATATACAAAAATAAAACTAAAGATCTTGGCCCCCCCGGAGGATCTCTCCAGCGTCGCATGTGTCGCACTAACTGTATGTCCTTTTTAGTGATGATGACCCTCTTCGCATGGACAGCTGCAAACACCGTGTCACCAAAAATGTCCACTGCGTACACCTCCGCAGCCTCCTGGAGTGCCTCCAAAGCTTGGGTTGTCCCCCGCGTAGGTAGTGGGCTTGAAGCTACACATGAGCCCAGAACCTCCTATCACAACGGCATTGTAGATCTTGCATGATCTCTCGCACCACACATTGGAAGGAGAGCTTCAATATAAGCAGGTTCACCTTCTTTTGGTATTTTCTAATCTCACGGAGGCCACAGTGCTAGGCTTCCACCTATGCTTGTGATGTTGTTGCTGTGGTGGTTGGACGACGGGGGGTACTCCATGTCCCACCTTGGGGGGGGCAAAACTCTCCTAGCAGTTTGCTTGGTGTGCGAGCCATGCTCTTGGAGGTGAGAGAGAGAAATGAGGTGAAACGAGGATTACTTCCATAATTATAGATGAAAAATTATATATTTTCTAAATTAGCTTAGTACATAAATTTGATACTTTTTAATTTTAAAAATAGTTTTCCTTATCAGAATGAGCTCTAATTTTATGTGTAGAAATAAGTATCATGGAACACCTCCTAGATAAAATATCAACCCCATCAGAGGTTTGTAGGTCCCTTGTCCTAAGGCTCGCGTCGTGTAGAGACCTGGTATTAAAAAAAGAAGGCCTCTACATGCGAGCCTTAGGACAAGGGCCCTACAGGCCTTTGATAGGGGTTATATTTTATCTAAAACATGTAAACTATATGATCTATGCACAGAATAAATTTCAACCCATTATGATCACTACACACCATGCATCATTTTTTTCTGGGAAAAAAAATATTATCGTAAAAAATAGCACTTGCACATGCACATGGACTTGCTTACACATGCACATGCACATGCATGCTCATGATGCAAGCCACATGATCTATGCACAGAACAAATTTCAGCCCATTATGATCTATGCACACCATGCGTCAATTTTTCCTACACATGCACATGCACTTGCAATTTTTTTTCTAGGAAAATATGAGAATATACACTAACATTAGAAATGAAGAAAACTCAAAATATTCAAATCAATGGGCAAGTCCGGTACACAACATTGGAAACAAGGAAACTTAAAATATCCAAATCTGGTACAACTAGTTGAGTAGAACTGAAGGAAAACGTGAAAACACAAAACGATACACGACCATTTACACAGCTCTTCAAACCATGTCATGGTGGTTAAGGTTGAATGCATCACTATTGTTACAAATCCTACGAACAAGAGTGAGATCTGAGGGCTTGAGTGTGATGCGCCGGGCATGGATGGCTAATAGTTGACCATCATGCATGAGATCCACTAAGTAACTTTCAGCCGCCTCTTGAAGAGAAAGCAATGCTTGGGTTGACCATCGCTCCACATTATATGCTTAATCTCTTGAAATTACCTGTAGTGCTTTTTCCTTTGTAGATCTTGCAGTATTTCTCGCACCAACCTCGAGAAAGGCGCCTTGGGTATAATCAACTCATCATGACTCTTCTGGAACCTCCTAATTTCACGAAGAGCGGCGGTGCCTGGTCTCCATCTTTTCTTTAAAAAAATCTAAATTACTTCATGGTCCTCCTTTGGTACCTCAAATGCAGCAAGCCACCATATTTTATTTTCATTGCACACTAAAATATTTTGGATGTTTTGAATTGATGCTGGGATCCAACGCCCTATTCATTAGTGTCTAGCTAACACGTTCAAGCTTTTGGCTCTTAACGACTTCACTCTTATCAAGCTTCAAAACAAATTGAATCTTACATCTACACTCTTCTCGATAGACATGCTGTAGAACTTTACCATTGTTGCTTGTAGCTTGCATACATTCAATACAAAGTTATTGTCTGCATGCAATTTGAAGGAGCAATTTGAAGGGCACTTCCTTTGATCCAGACTTAAGCATGTAAACATTGGCTCACCAATTGTGTCTAAGACTTTTGCATTAAGATCTTTTCGTGCCTGCTTTACATGGAACGGTTTAGGGATAGGCACCACTCATCTCTTGTTACGAACAGCATTAAACCTTGCATCCAATTGATTATAAATCATAGCATAGGATTCGGAGCTAATCCCAACGTTGTCACATATGCCTTGATCATCTGTAGCTGTGAAGGTATTGCTTACCTCCTTCAAGCATACTCTTGCAACATCATCACCAATGGTTTTGAATTTAGGGTTTCCAATCTATACTTTACCATACCTTTGCTTAAGATCTTTGCAATTGCATTATCAACCTCTTCACTTGGGTTGGAAAACATATTCTTCATGTTTGCACATTGTGCATAGACCCGCCGATTATATCGCCCACTCCCTCTGGTTAACTCATGAAGTGGTTTGAGCAACCTCACACGCTCACGTGCTTGTTTGTTTTCGTTGAGGGTTCAACAACAACAGTCTTTGAAAGATTGCTGCCATCTTTTTGTTGTCCTTCTCTAAACCCTACATTTTGCAATGCAATTCTGCATTGTCTACCTCGACAACATGCAGCGCATTTTCCATAACATGCATCACATTTTGCAGACTCTAATCCTCTCTCTCCTTCTCACTTAGTGATTTTGTGAGCTCCTTAATCCTTTCATCCATACCCATCACGGTGCGCTGACAGATGTGTAAACACTATGAGAAAGCAGGTATCCTAATAACCTTGCATTACCTTCACACACATACTTAATGAAATATGTAAACCCACTTAATTGTGGAGGTGTTTGGGTAATTGGATGGGGTGGATAAATACACCCCTCAACCCAACGATCGATATGTTTTTCCTTGCATTTCTTTCTTGTTGCATTATCTCTGGTTGCTTTCTACTTGTTGATGTTCTCTTGTCTAGCGGTGCGTACTCGGCCTCTAATTGGAAGTGAATGTCTCTCTTCTTATTCCGGCCTACATCCTAAAATTAGCATTTGGACAAAACACAGCTATCAACCAAAAATTAGCTCTGAACAAAATACAACTATTAACAAAAAAGTAGCTTTTATACATTTGTACAACTCAAAAATATAACCAGAAATAACATTATTGAACACAACTTTAACCAGATATACTTTCAATATAATTTAGAACTAAATCATAACTTATAATCAAAATAACACACTTATTTCACCCAAATAACACAAAAATAACATCATAAATGAGAAATAACATTATTGAACATAACATATAGACTTCAATATATCCTAAAACTAAATCATAATTATTAATCAACAATTATATTTCACACACTTCTTTCACTCAGAAAATCACTAATAAACAATCTAAATAACACAGAAATAGCATCCTTAAACTCAACTATTATCTTCTATTTTACACATGACTAAATCGCATTTAGAACAATAAGATGGTCAAAATAGAAAAGAAAACAAAATACTCAGATAATATTAAACCATAACAAAAAAATCCAAATAGCATAGAAATAACATCATTAAACTCAACTATTATCTTCTATTTCACACATGACTAAATCACATTTAGAACAATAAGATTAACATTAATAGAAAAGAAAACATAATAACTCAGACAAAATTAAACCATAACAAAACAACATAACAGATAGATGTGGATTGATGTGGGAAAAATGTGATTAGATGTGGATTGATGTGGGAAGATGTGAATAGATGTGGATTGATGTGATTAGATGTATATTGATGTGGGATGATGTGAATAGATGTGGAGGATTGATGTGGGAATGATGTGATTAGATGTGGAAATGATGTGATTAGATGTGGATTGATGTAGAAATGATGTGATTAGATGTGGATTGATGTGAAAAGATGTGAATATATGTGGATTAATGTGGAAATGATGTGATTGGATATGAATTGATGTGGGAATGATGTGATTGGATGTGAATTGATGTGGGAATGATGTGATTGGATGTGAATTGATGTGAGATGATGTGATTGGATGTGAGTTGATGTGGGAATGATGTGATTGCATGTGAATTAATGTGAGATGATGTGAATAGATGTGGGAATGATGTGATTGGATGTGGGAATGATGTGATTGGATGTGAATTGATGTGAGATGATGTGAATAGATGTGGATTGATGTGGGAGTGATGTGATTGGATGTAAATTAATGTGGGATAATGAGAAATGATATGGAATGATGAGAAATGATATGGGACAATGAGAAATGATGACGAATAATGTGAAAGAATGTGTAATGATGAAGAAAGATGGAAATTTTGTTGGAACTGTAATTGTATGTGAAACCTGTTTTTTTAAAAGATTGTTTTATGTCAATAATGCTGAGGAAGCATTTTGACTATCTTGTGGAATGAGGTCATGGTGACAGCGTTAGGTGACCTGCGAAGGAACTCCCTATCGTACATAATATTGAAAGTTAGAAAGCAAAATGACTGGTCAGGTGCAGCCACTAGTCTACAATTCGAACAAGAACTAGACTTTCTCGTAATTCACTGTTACGAAGGGGGTGGGGGGGGGTGTCCTCTCGCCCGTAAAATAAACTCATTAGGGATCGGGGTAACAACAAGCAAGTTTGACCTTCCGTGAAAGAGTCCAAAGTTGATTTGTTGGCGGAATTGAACGGTAGAACCCCGCATTCCTAGAGAGGGTGCTGAGCATACGATGCAAGCTCTGGGTCGCCTAGGATACCCACGCGTGCAACCAGGAAGAAAAATGAGTTGGAGCTATTTTCTGAACACGAGCATGGATTTGGTTGATTGGCCTTGCTGGTCTTCAACAGAAGAGTTCATGGCTCTTTTACATGGATCTTGTTGGTTGATCTTGCTGATCTTCAACTGAGAGTCCATATGGGTTTTATGTGATTATATTCCTAGGTACTATGGGCTAGTAACTATTGAAAAGGCCCCTGAGTGAGCAAGTCGTGAGCGTTCTGGTTGCCGATGATGCCATAGGTACGCTGAGGAAGGAATGACTGAAATTGGATTTTATGGTTGGAAAGTGAAAAAGTTGGAAATTGGATCCGGAAATGGAATACTGATACCTGACCCTAACCTTAACCCTTAAGGTTAGTCCTAACCCATGCTCCACTAGAGCTTGTTCCCATGCTCCCATGCTCACAAGCCTAATGTGGGGGTTAGCCTCCTAGTATATGCACACATAATGTGCATATAACAGAAACACTGTGGTTTTATTGCAAATCTGTTTTGGAAATAGTTGAATCAAAGAAAAGGCAATTTTATATTGGGTGTGTAAGTGGTCTATCTATTTAATTTTTGTATGAGAGTCGGCTAGGGGGCCTGGGAACTCTTTTCCCTGGTACCCGGGACAAAACATAACCAAATTTTCATAATGGATCCTATCAATATAGTGGTTGGGCGGTTGGCTGGGCCGTTGGCTAACCCATGGGACTGGATGGGGACTGATGGATCTCTATAATTAAAATTCAATTTTGTTCAAGTTACGATAGTTGAAGTCAGTCATAGAATAATCCTTGTTCTATGGAAAAAGAATCAACGGATGTGCCTCTTGATGGGAAAAAAAGTGTTGGATGTGCCTCTTGATGGGAAAAAAAGCGTTGGTCTCTATGAACCAAGTGCAAGTTCCTCCCTTGATTCGGCCTTGTGACCCGTGGGTTCGGTTAGAATACAAGGTCAGTTAAGGTCCTTGACTACGCTAGAAGATTTTTCCTGGAGGAATCGCCTATGCTTTCTGGTTGAGGGAAGTTTTTTCTGGAAACCGAGGGACTAGTCAGGCTTGTCCAGACATTCGTCCCCAAGTGGGAAACCCTGCCCCATGCAAGAGGTTGCTACTTCCGTTGTTAGCTCCTCGGATTCTGGTGTGCGGAGGGGGCAGGGGTCTCACATACTTAAACACCAACTTCTCTATATTATCCTTACTATGCAATGCAAGGTGCAAAAGTGGACCCTTGTTAAGGGTATTTCTAAAATAGAATCCCACTTAGGATCTAATAGCAACAACATTCCATTCCTTTGAACACACCGATCACGTGTTGGAATTTGGTTTTGAATTTGGGGTTTTCCAATGCATACTTCACCATACCTTTGCTTAAGTCCTTTGCAATTGCATCATCAACCTCTTCACACGGGTTGGAAAACATATTCTTCATGTTTGCACATTGTGCATAGACCCGCCGATTATATTGCCCACTCCCTCTGGTCAACTCATGAAGTGGTTTGAGTAACCTCACATGCTCATGTGCTTGTTTGGTTTTCGTTGAGGTTCCAACAACAACAGTCTTTGAAAGCATTGCTGCCATCTTTTTGTTGTCCTTCTCCAAACCTTGCATTTTGTAGTGCAGTTCTAGATTGTCTACCTTGATAACATGCGGCATTTTCCATAACATGCATTGCATCTTGAAGACTCTGATTCTCTCTCTCCTTTTCACTTAGTGATTTTGTGAGCTCCTTGCATCCAGGCCCATCACGGTGCGTTGAACAGATGTGTAAACACTATGAGGAAGCATTGCTAGCCTCCTAGTGTATCCCAATAACCTTGCATTACCTTCACACACATACTTAATGCACGGTGCGTTGAACAAATGTGTAAACACTATGAGGAAGCATTGCTAGCCTCCTAGTGTATCCCAATAACCCTGCATTACCTTCACACACATACTTAATGAAAGATGTAAGCCCACTAAATTGTGGAGTTTCTTTTCAAAGAGCCCACAACAACATTCTTGTTGTGCTGAACGTGCACCTCAATCCCTTCACCTCTATCCCTTTCATCTATCTCTTCATCATCAACCTCATCTCATTGCTATACCCCTAATCTCTCCTTTCATCCAAAGCTCATGCAGCATAAGCTCATCCAAAGGCTTTATACACATAGGCTTTATACATAAGCCTATGCTTAAAGCCTTTATGCATAACCATTAAGTTTTAATGTCTATGCAATGAGAAGCAAGCATTAGCCTTAATGCTTATGCATTAAGAAGTAAGCTTTAGGCATAATGCATAATAGCTTTAAGCTCTTATGCATGAGAGCCTCTTATGCATTGTGCTTAAGAGCTTCAAGCTAGGCTTTTGAGCATACAACCCTCTCTTTTGGTGAGGTTGGTTGATGAAGACGCGTTTGCTCTAGGGCTTTTTCCTTGAGTTCCTTCTTTGAGATAGATGGTTTCGGTTGGGGACCTTCTTTAGGAATAGCGGTTGATTGCGTGGTTTTGGCATTAGACTTTGTTGGTGAGGATGGAGTGGAAGGGGTAGATGCTTTGTCCGAGTTGGTCATTAATGTAAATGGTAGGGCATTATGTAGAGGGGCTTCTGTGGAAGAGGCTTGTAACTTTTTGCATTCAGTATCATAGAAATCCATTAGGATTGGATCATGTTCTGTGCAGTATGGTACTGTCAACTCTGTGTCATTGACCGTCATGATGACCCTATCGCTAGTAAAGCACAGAGGCTGTGGTGCTTGGGCAACAATAGTCCATTTATGCCCCAAGATCAAATCTTCTTCCAACACATACCACAAAAAATTTTCAAGTAAGGGGGTTAGTTTCAATATACATTATATGACATGGTATGTTCAAGTCTTGTGTAAATGGAATTCTTTCAGGATGAGCCGCCGTGACCTAACAAATCCCATAACTCGAGGGTCATGATATTCTTCTCTCGTGTTAGATAATTGTGCTTGAATTGTGGTGATTTTATTTGAAAGTTCCAATCCAACCATAATTATTGGGATATTCTCAGTAAGATATGTTGGAAGTTCCAGCTCCTCCAAGGTCTCTTTCTCGTAACAGCAATTACACAATGCCCTCAGGAGTGTTCAAGGTGACCGTTTGCATGGATTCATCAAGTGAGTACAACGAGTCACGTATCCAATTTCCACCAAGGATGATATCATACTCAAGGGGATCTAGGGTAACATGGAATCTAAATTCCACATCTCCACCGATTGTTTGAGTATCATAGCTAAAGTAACATGGAACTTCATTGTTTTGTCCATTGGCTCCTCTTGCAAGACCATTGTCTTTAGAGATGAGTTTAGGTTTCCCCAATGACACCCAAGTATCTAATGTCATGATGTAATGACTGGCTCTAGGGCTAGTCAATGCGCGTTTATGCTTAACATCATTGCTCGTAGAGAAATCTAACCATACCATGATAGAATCTTCAAGAGGAACCATGGATGTTTCAGTTTTTGTTTTAGCTTCAATTTTTTTTTTGGTTTCATATTCCTATTCACTCCCATCCTCTTTTTAGCTCTCAGTTCTTTCAATAGTACCTAATGTGTACAATGGTACACTCGGTCCTCTGACAATTCTAACTGAGCTCTGTTTAGAAACTTGTGAATCCATACAATCCCATTCTATGTAGCTCTTGATGTCTTTGTATAACTCATGTTTAGCTGTTAAAGGTGCAAGTGCTGACGCTATCCTGGCTTCATCACTCATGAGAGAAGAGCACTTCTCCAAACGAGGATTTGAGAGACTGCTTTAATTTCATAAGAGATTCGTCGAATTCCTCACGTGCTTTTTCAACCACATAATTTGTGCAATCTGTCTCTAATGACTCTTTTATTAGAGAGTATGTCTTCCTCTTTAAAGGGGAAGCAGTACTCCTCCGGGTTTTGTATTTTTGGTTGCTTTTTTAGGATTGGCATTATGATGTTCAATAACAACCCGTGATCCTTTGTATGACACTCAACCATGCTAAGCATGCTCTCTTGAGCTTGTTTTTTACGTTCTGCATGTGTCATGTAATCATGATTTTCAATTTGGGGTGGTTGGGCGGGTTCTAGTTTCTTGATTGGTCTGCGAGGTGCACCTAGTGCCAAATCAAAACTTGTTTTCATCCTCACTTAGCGACGTACTAGAACTTGTTTCATCTTCTAACTTTCTTTGGATCGTCACGATTTCATTATGTTTGCACATGCGACGAGAACGAATTTTCTTTTGGGCTTTTGTATTCTATGTCGCACATATGGGTGTTGTGGTTTGTGTGGTAGCCTTTGAGGTGGATGCTTCTGCATCATGTGTAGCTTTTGGCTCTTTTGGGGTTATGTATTCCATAGGCTCTTTTTTCCTCTCCTTTATTTTAACTTTGGTTTTGATAGTTTGTTGTCCCTTGTCCCTCTTAGGTTTAGAAGGTTTTGCCTTTTCTTTTGGTTCCTGTTTTAAAGCACGTACTTCTACCCATTTCCAATTGTTTACTTTTGCATTCTTTTTTATTGTCTCTCGTGCCTTGTCTTGTAAGCGTGTAAGCACATTCAAGGGTATTGTGGACAAGTACCCGTTTTGTACACTTAAGATGTTAAGAGTTGTATCTTGTGAGACAAGTTGCATCATTGAAGCAACTCGCCTTGGGAAATCTTGGAACATGTGATCAATACCACATCGTTCACACATGGGTTGCAAAATGTCAGTGAATATGGGCATGGAAGTATTCCAAACTGTGCACTATGTCACTTTGTGAGGTCCGTGACAATAGAAACACTAAAGTGTTTGCTTAACTGCTTCTTGAGCGATTTCTACCCTTTGGACTATTTCTGTTTGGTGTATGGGAGATGGAGGTTTTGAGTTGATTATTTATGAATTGGGACATAGAGTTTTGTCATGACCAAAGGTTTTGCAATATATGTAGTACATAAAAACAAGTGCTTGTATGCACAATGGGGATTGGGATGGTTGTAGTAGTGATTGCACTGAACACAAGGCATTTCACTCATCACTTGAAGAGGCATTAAGGATGTTTGTTTTTGAAAGATATCATCCTCTCTTAGAGATGTAGGTTTGGTTTAGATGAGGAACATCTCATATCATGATCATCTTTCATCATGTTCTCATCTAACCATATTGCTTTGCTACAACATTCATCGAATGTTTCCAGGTTGGATACAATGATCAAGTTGTGTAAGCATTTATTTTCTAAGCCCATCATGAAACATCTTTGCAATTGAGTATCATTTAGTTTCTCCCATGGCTCACATCGTGAGTCTAAGAGTTTTATCCGAAAAAGGATAAAATCCCAAATGATTTCATTCTGGTTTCGTTCAATTGAATAGAGTTCTGTTGCTACACTCCACCGATCACCTTGTCTTAAAAAGTTGTGGATAAAGGCTTTTTTCAAGGTCCCGAAGTTTTCCTTGATCGTCGGCATCAATGTGATGAACCATCGACGAACTAGCCTTCCCTACTAAGCATAGGTTCAACGCATTTACCTTGGTGGGGCAGTTTGGATTTCCAAAGGCTTCACATCTCTGCTCAAACATTTGAATGAATTGAACAGGATCAGTTGTTCCATCATATTTTTCCATTATTTTAGAAATTTGTATGATCGTGTTTTTGTATAGGCCGTGAGTGAGTGCTCTTGTAGTGGGTAGGGACTCACTTAGTCCTTGGGCAATCCCCCTTCCTAGATTAGTCCTTGGGCAATCCCTCTTCCTAGATTAGTCAATATATCTTGAAAAGATACAGGGGAGAAGAGAGCTTGAGCTCTTGCAACAAGCACACACACACTCACAAAACCCTAAAAGAGAACACACAAGGTGAGAGGCTGAAAATATTCTTCTTCTTCACACAACATTCAACACACCATATACAAAGATAAGAGTACACACAATATGAAAAGGTACTCAACCAAATACATACTAGGGTTCTCTATAGTGTGAACCCAACTAATTGAGCTGGCGCTATAACTATGCCAGTCTCTAGAATGGCTGTCACACAGCCTGTCATCCCACTGGCCGCATATCACCCATGATCTCACCAACCATGCCAGTGGTGTAAGTGTGGGGCCTATCCCCCAGGCGGGTCATCAGTGTCCACCGCCTCAGCTTGATATCTCAACACTCCCCCTTGAGCTCAACTCTATCTCATGTACACCAAGCGAAGCCCTGAGTCTGCGGAGCTTCTCTGTACCCAATGCTTTGGTAAAGATGTCGGCGACCTGATCCTGTGTGCTGACATAAACAAGGTCAACGTCTCCTGCCAAAACCTTTTCTCTGACAAAATGGTAGTGTACCTCTATATGCTTCGTGCGAGCATGAAAAACTAGGTTCCTGGCCAACTGTATATTGCTAATGTTGTCACAGGAAATGACAACTTGTCTATCCACTGATAGACCCAAATCTGCAAGTAGCTTTCTCAACCAAGCTACCTCACATGCTACCATAGCAGCACCTCTGTACTCGGCCTCTGTACTTGATAGAGCAACCGCGTAGGCTGCTTCTTGCCGCTCCAAGTCAGACACTCCCTAAAGAAAACATGAAGCCACTAGTAGATCTTCTATCTTAGATACTACCAGCCCAATCAGCATCTGTGTACCCATGTACACATATCTCTGTCTCCCAATTTCATAAAATAGTCCACAATGCAAAGTAGACCTCACATACCTCAGTATGCGTCTCAATGCATCCAAATGCATCTCAATGCATCCAAATGCGGCTTCCGAGGAGCCTACATAAACTGACTCACCAACCCAATAGCATAGCTCAAATCTGGCCTGGTGATCGTCATGTAGATCAAGCTTCCTACTATGTGCCTATACATAGTAGGATCCTCCAAAATCTCTCCTGAATCTACACTCAACTTGCCATTCTGATCCAATGGCATTGAGATAGGCTAACAGCCTGTCATACCATACTTGGATAACATGTCCCAAAAGCCATACTGTCTCTGCAGTAATCCAATACCATGTGGTGACCTAATCACCTCAATGCCCAAGAAATATCTGAGCTCCCCCAGATCTTTCATCTCAAACTTCTGTCTAAGCAAGATCTTTATATCAAAGATCTCTGCATCATGGTCCCCCGTAATGATCAGGTCATCTACATAGATGACAACAAGCACAACCCCTCTATCACTGTATCTCACATACAGCGAGAAATTTGCATTGGCTACATGAAAGCCAATAGTGACAAGATATTCAGAAATCTTGTCAGCCCATGCTCTTGGTGCTTGTTTTAAGCCATACAAGGCTTTCTTCAACTTGCAAACATGCTCAGGGTGACTCACATCCTCATAACCAGGTGGCTGCAACATATACACCTCTTCCTGCAAATCCCTACGCAAGAATGCATTCTTTACATCCATCTGATGTAAAGACCATTGCTTTGACGTAGCCATTGCTATCACAACTCTCACTATTGCCATCTTGGCAACTGGGCTGAAAGTTTCCTCATAATCAATGCCATATGTCTGCGCATATCCTTTGGCTACCAATCTAGCCTTGTACCTGCTTATGCTTCCATCACTGTTATGTTTTACTTTGTACCCCACTTGCATCCAACATTTGGCTTTCTTGCCTTCAGGCAATTGCACTAAATCCCAAGTCTCATTTCCATATAGTGCATTCATCTCCTCATCCATAGCTTTCTCCCAACACACATTTCCAATAGCCTCATCAATGTATGTGGACTCTACAACCTGCACAACTTTTGCCATGTATGCATACTGATGTGCCATATAACCATCATAGGTAAACCTCTGCATAGGATTCTTCACTCTCCCAGATCTTCGCAGCTTTGCATTCATGACTTCCATAGCCTTCTTTACACCAGGTGTTCTCATACCTGGTATCCCAAGATCCTCATCAAGGCTCATCTCTGAGCCTCTAGACTCTCCATCAACATGAGAATGCCCTGCAGAAATGTCAGGCATACTAAGGGGCACAACCACTTTCTCTTTGCCTTTATGTGATGTACTAATCACATTTGCAGGACTGGTATTATGATGCAGCCTCCTGCCACTCCATGGTTTATCAACTGAACCACTAGATAAGGACTCTCCTGGTCTCAAAGACTGTGATTGCTGACTTGTATTCTGTGCAACCACATTTCCACTCACATCAGCCCCAACAGCTTCTTTTTCAGCAGCATACCAACTGCTCATCTCATCAAAAACAACATCCTTGCTTACCCTCAACTCACGTGTAGCAGGGTTATAACACCAATATCCCTTTTGCTCAAGGGAATACCCAATAAACACACATTTTTCAGCTTTTGGATCCAGCTTAGTTCTCAGTCCATCTGGCACATGCACATATGCAATGCATCCAAAGACTTTCAGATGAGACAAATTAGGTTTTCTGCCAGTAAACCTCTCCTTTGGAGTTACATCATGTATGGCTGCAGTTGGAGTCCTGTTCATGATATAAACTGCTGTAGAAACAGCCTCAGCCCAATAGCTATGCGGCATATTCTTCTCTCCCATCAATGCTCACGCAATCTCAGCAATGTGCCTGTTTTTCCGCTTAGCAACTCCATTTTGTTGTGGAGTGTATCTGCATGTAAATTGTCTCTGAATACCATTCTTCTGTAAAAATTCAGAGAACTCATTGGAGAAGTACTCTCCCCCTCCATCTGACCTTAGGCACTTTACATGTTTCCCTATTTGCTTTTCAACCATAACTCTGAAATTTTGAAAATGAGTGAACACCTCACTCTTCTCCTTTTCATGAAGTATACCCACACTTTCCTTGTGTGGTCATCAATAAATGTCACATAATACTTGCAACCTCCCATAGACATGGTCTTTGTAGGACCCCATACATCTGAATGCACAACATCTAGTGCATTTCTGCTCACATTTCTGTCACCTGGAAATATGCTTTGTTTGCTTTCCAAATTGGCATGCTTCACATATTTTCTACATACATTCAACTTTAAACTTTGGCAGCCCTGTCACAATTCCGTTAGTTTGCATAGACTTCATTCTCTGCACATTCACATGTCCAATTCTTTTATGCCAAATGTCTGTGTCTGCAACAATTCTTGAACCATTTGCAAACATTGTAGCACTCACTTCAGGCATGTTTACATTTAATGTAAACATTCTACCCACTCTGTTACCTTTTGCAACCAACCTGCACTTGTCTTTAAAGTCTTCAACATAACAACCATCAGGGTTAAACCGAACGTGTAAACCCTGCTCAATCATCTGGCCAACTGAAACCAGATTCTTTGTTATGTTCAGAACATGAAGTACATCTGCAAGGTACTTCACTTTGCCATCCTGCATAGACAATGGCACATCTCCAACATGGGCAATTGGATGAGCAGTGTCATCCCCTGTTTCCACAAAACCTGGTCTTTCAAGGTTTTTCATCTCCTTGAACCACTCCCCATGACTTGTCATATGGTTCGAAGCACCTGAGAATCAACGTACCATACATAATCTTTATGTGCTGCTTCAACATTTTCAGACATGGCATTAACGACATGCTGCATAACAAACAACCTTTCATTATCCTCATTGTTTCTGCTTGAGGATGCACAGTTGTTTTGTTACAATTTTCCATTTTGCATGTCAGTCTGCTTCTTATAACAATCTGCCTGCACATGTCCAGGCTTACCACAATAAAAGTATCCACGTGTATCATTATAATGCCTTTGCCAATTTCCATGACCTCTTTGACTCCCCCTGCCGCCTCTGAATTGGCCTCTTCCACCTGCATGTTGTTGTTGTCGTGAATTTTGGGACTGTTGTTGTTGTTGCTGCTTGCCATAATTTTGGGACTGTTGTTCTGCTCTGCTGGCCATAATTCTGATTACCTGTTCGGCCACCTCCTTGGCCACGTCCACGGCCTCCTCTTCCTGAACTTGTATAGAAGGCGGCCTGTTGCTCTGAATTATTTTTGTTTTGTGAAGACAGGTCTTCACCCAAGCTCTTCTCTTCTTTAACCAACATAGACACCAAATCTGTGAAATTGGGAATGTTTTTTCGAGTCTGGATAGACCTCTTGAACGCCTTGTATTGTGGTCCGAGACCACGTAGACAGACTTCCACCTTATTATCATCATCTACTGAAACACCAATAGATGCAAGGGATTCCACAATACCCTTGATCTTCAATGCATAGTCATTCACAGACATACTCTTTTTCTCCACAGTATGAAGTTCATTATTCAACTGTATCTTTCATGCCTTGGTATTTGTTTCACAGAGTTTTACCAGCAGTCGGATTGACCTCCAGTATCTCTGCCCGGTGCCTCTTCATGCTCACCTTCTATGTAGTCCTAGTAACCCTTTCCCATCAGGAAATTTGTCAACCTGAACCTCCAAGCATGGAAGTTGTTCTTGTCAAGCTTCTCAGCAACAATCTGGTTTATGCCATCATTTGACATCTTGTCAGACACACAAATTTACCAGAAACAACACTTTAGTTTGTCCTACACAAACTGCTGTATTTTCTGCGCGGTACAGTACTACACTCAAATGTCACAACTAGTGACCTCAATGTGCATACATACACCCACCAATGGGCGGCTGTTTGACCTCCTTGCAGCACGCACAATGTCTGCATAACCAATCTGTCTTCCTGCAGTTCTTGCAGTTCTTAAAATAGAGTTCTGCATAGAATCGATGACTTACCCGCATGCTCGAAATTGCCTGCTTTTTGTCGAAAACGGAGGCCGTAACACGCCCGAAATGCATTTTCGGCCTTAAAAAATTTTGTCCGCCGATAGGACATTATAGTTTTCCTATAGCTTTACTCCTGCGAAGAAAGATCCTCAATCAGAGATCATTTGCCAGTGCCTCCCGTCGTAGAGCTCCCGGGTGTAGTCGCCAACACAAATAGGGAAGAGTAGATGAAGCTCTTACCCTCGTACCGCTTCCTGTGCTTCTCTTGCTTGCAGCTCAGCCCTTAGCATGAACCAGGCTCTGATACCATGAAAAGATGCAGGGGAGAAGAGAGCTTGAGCTCTTGCAAGCACACACACACTCACAAAACCCTAAAAGAGAACACACAAGGTGAGAGACTGAAAATCTTCTTCTTCTTCACACAACATTCAACACACCATCTATGGTCCTTGAAACATAGCAATTTGTCCCACTAAATCTGCATATGTTGGTCGGCTTGTCACCGTGTGAAGATCTTTTAGGACATAGAATGTGGAACCACTGATGATGGCAAGAGACAAAGAAGAGGAAATAGTTAATACATAAGGAAATGTCATGCAAGGCACTACATCAAATGTTCAACGATCAGCTCGGAAAGTTTATCAAACATGATTTTGTGTATAGGTGGCAAGATAAGAAATACAAAGAATGCTTGTCCAATTTTCATGAAGATGTGGTAATATCTGTTGTAGACTTTACTGAGAATTGCTCTTTTAAGGAGCAAAATGAAATAAAGTCAATGCACTAGTATTCAAGCCAAGTGTCCATATTTGTGCATATTACATATGTTTGCATTGCAGTGGCATCCACAAAACGATACACTTTTATATCTTCATGCTACATTATAATTGGGTATCACCCTTTGGTATTCCCCTACAAGGTCATTGGGTTTGGTCTAATGGTGCTTCATCTCAATTCAAATAAAAAATACCTTTCTACTTTGTTTTCGGGTACACTGCAATCGCCGGCGGGTTACAAATGACATGGAGTTTCTTTGGCTTTGGTCATGGAAAGGGAGAGCACGACGGTGTAGGGGCTGTAGTGAAGAGAGCACTAACTCATCTCAACAGATTAAGCCTAATGGTGCTAATGTCCAATGTGCAGCTAATGTCATAAATTTTTTGCAAGAAACACTCTCACCACTGGAGCTGAGTCCACATATGCATCACAATCTTTGTACATTAGTAGAGTCTTTTGGAGATAAAGTTGGGTGATATAGATAGAGATGAGGCATGGGATGTCAAGGCTATAACAAACACAAGATTCCTACATTTAGTCTTTGCATACTTTCAACACGATCCAACATCATTGAGAGTGCGTTGGTTATCATGTTATTATAGTAATTGTATGGAACATCATACTCTCAGCATGATCGAACATCATTGAGAGTGCATCAGTTATCATGTTATTGTAGTAATTGTATGGAACACTTATGGCGTAGATGCAACAATCAGTCTCATATTCATTAGCTGGGACTACATTACCCTTGAACCATTGGTAGATGGCACTGAAGAAGACAATGTTGACATTGATGTTAACATTGCAAACATTGAGGAGGCCACCTATGAAGGGCACCATGATACCCTTAGTGATGTCCTTCTTGTACGAGACAATTTTGCACGGTGACAACTGAAAAAGGAAATCCAGAGAATGTGGACTTTTGCATCTTGAAATGCACAAAGGAGAAAGAGCTTTACAAGAGACCTACAAAGGATGGATGGGGAATGCCATTGGAATAGGTTGTTTTATTATGAAGCACCTAAAGACGAGAAAACCTACGAGTTGTGGGATGACAAGTCGGAGGCCTTCATAGCGACACATCTTGTACGAGAAATCAAATTTCCAATGGACCCACACCCGATCAACAAAAATTTGTTTGTCCTATTCCCTGAGGTACATGAAGGTGTGTACAATAGTATGCCATTCAATTTTTAGCATACAAAGCTGTGTAAAACAGTATGCCATCCAATTGTTAGCATACTTGACATGTTTCTAATGAAAAAAAAAAGAGACAACAATATTCAATATCTTGTGAATTTCAATTGATGTATGCAAAAAATATACATGTGTGTCGCTCTATGTATACATGGGAGAATTTCAAGGGCTGAATGTAAACACTAATATCATAAGTCCTTCACCTGACACAATCAGACACCTCAAAACCCCTCAAACAGGTTCAGTTGACGACTCCATGATGAGAAGAAGATTGTGGGGGGGACAGCGATGAGGTGTCTGTGTGATGAATGTGAACATGAATGTGACTGTGACTAAGGTGGCCTTGGATTAAGGCTCTCTTCCGCTCTTTCCATTTCTTCCCACAATCTTTCCTGTGCTTGCCTCTCGGCCTAGATTGCATTCATTCCTCCACCTCAGTTGTGCACCTTTCATATTCTTCGATAGTAGCTTAGTGCACTTGAACTTCCCTTTGGTATTGTTCCTCTTGCTGATGCATTCACTCTTCGGATTTCCTTGCAAATTCACCTGCCTGTCTGATCTCTTCGTCTGCACGATCATGGACAACAAAAATAATTTTTTGTACAACTTGGTCCTGAATTGTTTTACGTGCAACAAATTATATTTATACAAATTAAGTTCCTGTACACAAAGAGAAATGTTTTGTTAGAAACCTCATAGCTATGTTAGATGATGGAGATGTAGATTATAAACGTCACTTACATCAGGAATATTAAAAATCTTTTTAACAAAAGAAATGAATTTAGGCATGTCCTCCATCCACAGCAGCTGACATCTACAGGCTGGACTGGCACCCTTATCCTTCGATATCTCATGTTTTGAACAAGATTTGGCTCCAATAAAAGGTGCTCCACAATGCATGAAAACTTTCAAGCACATCTGAGAGGTCAACAAAACAAGCATTAGTTTATCCTACTTAAATAAATCTATCTATATGCTTATGGAAGAGGGAAATGCCGGTAGGGGCTTGCTCTCTAACGCTGCCATGATATCCTTGAACAGAGTTTGCAAAGTAACATATATTTTGGGTAATGTCATACATAAGCAAACTCCAATGTTGGCTAAAAAACAAACATGACATAGGTGTTATAAAAAAAACACATACAAGTTACCTAATATATGTTGTCAATCTATAACTTAACATGAGACTCACTCTTCGTTATAAGCCGTGTGATAATAATTCTTACCAGATCAAGGTTGACTGTTTAAAACCAGGCCATGAGGTACAAAAATGATATCCCCTCATTTTGCAATTGGCTTGATATGAGGGAATCAACAATATATATACTATTATGTACCTCTTCTGCTGGTAGAAGTGATAAACAATACCTAAAGGCAACAATGAATAGAAAATAGAATTAGGATTTGTGAAAAATAGAATACAACACAATCATGCATCATACCATAGTTCCACATAGACGACTCTGTCTGTAACTTCCAGTATCCCGCAACACCGTAAAACATGTAAATTGACTACATCTAAGCTGGTAACAAGCCTTGTGCCGCCCCAAATTGTAAATGCCATATTGACAGGTACAATACTCTCCAAATCCCTTAATTCTCTGACATTCTCTGCTTAATGACGTTAATTTCTCTATGAATCTTGTTGGCTTCTTGGCCTGCATCAGCATCTGCTAGATCATCAGCAAAATTATCACCATCAGTGGTTGGCAAAACTAGAGGGTTGTGGCTGTGCGGTAGCAATCTTCAGTTGTGGTTGTGGTTGTGCCTCCGGTTCTGGTTGTGCAGCATCTTACTGCGCGAGGTTCTGGTTGTCCCACATCTTGCTGCGGCGCTGGTCTTGTGCTTCTGCTCTTCTCTGATTCTCAGAGTGGGTGTCCCTGTCATGATCGGCATGGATGTTCTCAACTGGCCTTGCACACAGGAATGGAGAGGCGGGACTGTTAGGATCTCCAGCATGTGACAATCGCTAACTATAAGATTCCTCCCTCCAGCTTTTGAATCCTCCCCTCTCTGAAATAGAAGAAAGATCTTGTTTTACCTTGTTTTGGCCTAGAGAGAGAAAATGTCTAGAGAGAGAGGTAATTCAAAATTGAGCTATCTTTAGATACAAAAATTCTCCTAGTGTCTAAAATGGATTACCCTAAAATAAAACTTCAAAATGAACTTTCCAATGTGCATTAGGAATTAATTGAAAATGGTATAAGGAACCTTAGCCTAAGGCTCTACATTTTCAAAAAAAATTGGAATATGGTCCAATTAAGGTTCCAATGGGCCAATCGGATTAATCCAAGTATTGGGATGAGATAAATCCAAAGAATAAAATAGAATACCCAAAAATGAGTAAATGCTCACATAAGATGAAGAGTTGACTGAGTACAAGGTTTATTAGTTAAAAATTAAGAGATATTAGTAAAAAAAGAGATATTTTAGAGAAATGATGCATTTTGACACCTTGGTAAGGAGAGGGAGATTCTTGAGATAGGCACCTTTTTCACATGTGTGGTTGGGTTTTTTAATTCAAAAAAATGTGATATTTTTATCTCTCCTCTCTCCTAGATCAAACTAGATCAAAGAGGGAACCAAACTGGTCTAAATCTTATCCAAATTGAGTCAAACTAAAGCTGGAAAATTCTAGAACCTAGTTGGACTTGGTTAGTGGCCTCCCTCACCTATAAATAGACCCTCATTCCTTTGTATTTTCATATTAGAGCTATACCATGCCAGTATTATCTTAAAATAATCATATTTCTATTATCCCTTAATTTTTCTCTTCTCTTGGGATCTTGGAGCTTCTCTCTCTCTCCAACAACTCTTGAAGTTTTCTCTTCTCCTCTTGGCGGACCAATTGATTGGTTGGGGGCTTCACTGCTAATTAAGAATCAAGCCAAACTTGAAGGTAAAACTAATTTTTATGATTTTTCAATTATCTCAATGACTTTCTTCTTCTCAACCCCTCTCAATCTTGAGAATCTTTCAAAGCAATGGTTTTTCTTCAAATCAAGCTTTCCCAAAGTCTCTTAATGTCTATTTAGATTAATGTTGAATTTTATGCTTAATTTTAATATTTTTCTTAAGAAAATCTCTCTCTTGAAAAGATTAGTCATTCCTATGGCTAGATCTTGAGAAAAGGATGATTCTATTTCATAATCTCTTTATCTTAAGCTAATCTATAAGCTTGGCAAGCTAGAGAAAGAGATTAGTTATTTTTCATGATTTTTAATCTAGAAAAAAGAAGAATTAATTCTCTTAATCTTGTTTATGGTATGAAAAATCCTATAAATTCATCCTAAATGGAAAGAAGGTTATGCTAAATTTTTTAGAAATGAGAAATGATTATTTAAGATTAATCGAGATAATTAATCATAATTATATATTAATTATGGTGATAATTATGCTATGAATGCATAAATCTAATTTCTAGTTTAAAAGAGAAGTTTCTATCATATTTTCATTACAAGCTTTTATTCTTTTAGAAAAATTGAGAATTATCAGTTATAGCAGCGAAGTTATGGCAAATTTTTCACAAAAAAATACATATCTTATTTTTATGCATAATGCTAAAAGAGGACTTCCTACCATATTCTAGGTATTGAAATTGTAAGCAAAAAGAATGATTTTTATCATATTCATGAAAGAATACTTTTTAGTGTTTATGCATAAATATTTAATTAAGAGAAAAGAGTAATTTTTGAGAAATTCATTTTTATGCAAAAGAGGAATTCCCATGATATTCGAGATCCAAGTAATTAAATATTAAAAGAGGAATTTTTGGCATAATTCAAAATATGTGTATTTATCAAAAGTGAAATTTTGAGTATTATCATTTTTATTGAGAAATATGGATAGAATTGATTTTTGTAAATCCCATGAATCTTTTATTCAAAAATAAGAATATTGAATATATCTTATTTGAGAAATTTGAGAAAGAATGTGAAAATATCCATCGAAAAAACTTGGATAATTTCTTAATCAGAAAAGGGAATTTAGAATCCCTGGGAGGATCAAGGATCTAATAAGAAAACGGAAGTTTAGATTTAATCTCATTAATGAAGCTTAAGGAATGAAAACATAATACATAGATACTCTTTTTGAGTTTTTACTATAAAATTTCGATAAGGTTTATTTTGCCTTTTTAAACCTTCAACAACACTCTAATACTTAGATTTAATGGGATCGAGAAAAAGTTACCTTTGACTAAGCCAAGCAATTGGCTGAAAACTTAGAAAAGTTCTATCAGTATCAAAAGTAGAGTAACCGTACTACTGAATGAATGTGATGATATGTGAATTGATGGGATGTGATGTAAATGGATGAGAATGAGATGTGATGATATGTGAATTGATGGGATGTGATGTAAATGGATGAGAATGAGATGTGATGATATGTGAGTGTGATGTGATAAGATGTGAATGGATGTGATGATATGTGGATGTGATGTGATGTGGATGTGATGTGATGTGGATGTGAATGAATGTAGATGGATGTCAATGGATGTGAGTGTGATGTGATGAGATGTGAATGGATGTGATGAGATGTGAATGGATGTGATGTGATGTAAATGGATGTGAGTGTGATGTGATGAGATGTGAATGGATGTAAATGGATGTGAGTGTGATGTGATAAGATTCTTATTCCTTTTGGAGGAACAACGGCCATTAAACGTCACTCAACATCAAAGCCATCTACAAGCTTGTCAAGTCTCCCCACATAAAGGTCTTCTACGTGATCACAAGAACGTGATCAGCATCAGGAAGGGGAAAATGTTAACCCATTCCTAGGATTAACAAGAGCTACCGCCATTATCTTACATCAAGGAGTCAAGGTAGATACACCAAAAGGACAGGCGCTCTAATGGTCCAATGGAATACATAAGGTAGTTCCTGCTTCAAGAGCATGTGGTAGCAAGTTAGGCTGAAGTCCCAAGTGATGTACTTTATGGATATATTATGAGAGTAGTCATTGTAATAGCATTAGGCCTATTATGAGCTTAAAGTGCGCGGCCGGTCACAATTTAAGTGAGTGTGAACACTTATGGCCATGTATATAAATGAATATCTCTCATAATATAAGGAGACTCTCCCATTGTGCAATAGAGTCTTTCTCTTTCTAATCCTCTGCTAATCTCTGTCTCTAATGCATGCTAGTGAGTGTGTGTGAGTGATGAGGTGAGAGGAGGGACGAGTACATGTAGTGCAACGTGACGGTGTGACAACGCTTGTGGGAGACGCAGTGGACTTTTTTCTCAAGGAGTTGTAGATCTTGAAGACTTCAAGGGTTACGAGCTCGGCCGTTGGAAAGATCCTCACAATAGTTGTGGTTCACCAGGCAATCTCTTGTTGGATGTGTTTCAAGGAGGGTTAGGGTGAGCCATAACATTTTTGGCACCCCTGCCGAGGAACCATCCCTTGGCTTTTTCAATCGTTTTTCTCTAATCTATGCATTACACATTGTCCATTGTTTTGATTAATGGTTTCTCATGAAAAGGATATGGATTTGATTGAGATTTGTATGTGATTTGGTGAGAAATAACTCTCTTTTTTGTTTTGTAAAGAATGCTTTTTTGCTTAATCTTTAGCTTGAATTGTTGTTATTGTTAATGTGGGTTTTAAGGTTCCTAAGGCTTGCACATAGTGTGTATTAGTTTGTAAACCATTGCATCAAACAATGTAATAGAATGTAATTTTTAGTGATTTTTAGCTCTCTTTAGAGTTAAACATAGAACTAGAATCATTAATTTTTGGTTGATTTGTATGTTTTTTGTTTGATTTGTATATGCATTAGAGTGTTAGCAAGAATTAGGAGTAGCTTAATCATTGAAATTTTTTCTCAAAAACATAAAAAAATCATTGAAATCGACTAATCTTTCTTAATTGACTGGTTTTTGTCATTGAGGATGATTAATCCAATTCAATAGGTAAAAAGATTAGAAAATATATTTTTGGGGTATTATTTGATCATATAAGAGATCAAATTACTGTTTTTGGGTGTTTTGTGAGCATCTAGATGCATCAAAACATCTAATTGCATCAATTTCTTCATCACTTGGAGGAATTTGGCTCTCTTTTGCTTAATTTTGCATAAAGAGAAGATACTAAAATTAAGAGTTTAATTAATCTCTAATTATGTATTAATCTACACATTAGTTGATGCACATATCTTAGCAATTCCATGCTCTATCCAATGATGTGATCAATGGTGTGAATTAATTAGTGATTAGTGGTTAATTAAAGCCCTTAATTAGTCTAAAAGAGGAAAAGATTAATTAGTCTAAAAGAGGAAAAGATTAATCTTTGATTAATTCCTAAACACTTTTTTACATAACTCATTAAGGCTAATGAGCATTGAATGAGAAGATGCCAATGAGTTGTCAAATTGTCTATTTTAAGGGTCATTTATGAAGGGTGTAAGAGGGTGTCATAAAAAGGTTTGACTTTTTTAATTCCCACTTGCCTTTTTTGGAAAAATGCCCATATCTCCCCAATTTAAAATTCAAAAAATATCCCCCCCCAAACAAGGAAACTCGAATTTCCCTCTAGACGCCAAAAAAAAAATCGATGTTTCATGCCTTAAGGCCTCACATAGAAAAATAAAAGCGTCTCACGCCTTAAGCAGTTCGCCTCACGCGGGAAAAAATCGACATTTCACGCCTTGAGCATTTCACACCTTAAGCTATTCACACCTTAAGGCCTCACGTGGAAAAAAATAATTGGCGTTTAACGCCTTAAGGCCTCACATAAAAAATAAAAAATCATTGTTCCATGCCTTAAGTCCTCACGCGGAAAAAAAAAATCAAATTCAATAAAATCCATGAAGTCCAATGCAGATAAGTTTGTGCCACCGTCAAGCACACAATCAAACCCACTGTCAGACCTTGCATCCATCAGACAGAGCCTTGCCGCCGTCAGACCTAGTATCTTTGCCCTCAAACCCACTCCCTTCACTCACTAGAATCCCACACAAAGGCTAGCTCGCTAAAGTTTTTCAAATCCCTAGATTTCCCTAATATCCCAGATAGATTTAATCCCATAAAGATCGTTCTATTGCGAGGTTTATTTCTATTATCAGTTCTCCTATCTCCAATCGGTTTCGGTTTAAGGGATTTACCCTTTAATAAGCTTTTTTACGGATCAAGCTGATTATCCCAAGCTTGGTCGTTGCTGCATTAGCGGTATCGTATGCCTTGAATTATAGAAATATGCCGATGGAACTCGTAAGAATCTTCCTTCAAGTGTTGATAACAATCATATTGATCTATTTTGTACTTGAGTTTCTTACCCATTCCAATGAGATCAACTCAAAGAATCCTGATAAGATCGACCCACCCTACAAGCCCGATAACATCAACTCGTATAAGCCAGATGGGCCCACTGCACCGCCTACATGGTATAGGAACATAAAGGTCCATTTCACGATGTAACCTGTGCCCTATTGTTTCACGAATCTGGAAAACAATCCTGTTTGGAGACTCGTATCTCGTAAACCATGAAGCCATTAAAGTTGCTCTAGTGCTCATCAAAAAGCCGACATTGAGCTCTTTGAAATTGGATTTAAGGGGCCAAGGGCAAAATCCATCATTTTGGTCTCCGACTAGCAACCTCAAAATTTGACCCGAAAATATGTAGCATTATATGGTAGTGATGTGTGTGAATACACTTAGGACCGTCGGCTACTTTTTGCCTTGCTAGGAGGTTTTTCCCCCCATACGTATGTACCTCTTATCTACTCATTTTGGGGTGTGTACTTATCTTTTGTATCTGGCACACATTTGTTTCTTCTTATCTAGTGAGTTTGTGTGCTCTCAAGCTTCTCTATCTTGTGTGTGTGCATTGTTGCAACCCTAACCCTAATTCCAACAATTGGTAGTTCACAACCCTGTTTTTTTGTCTCCGATTAAGATACCCTCTTAGAGAAGAATGTATATACTGTAGTGTGTTGTATACAAAATTTTTGAGGTCCGTGGTGCAATTCAGGCGTGTTTCGGGAATGTTTTGGGCACTGCAAAGTTTTCGCAGACATTCTGGAGAGGTGTCATTTTGGATTGGTTCTGCTCGATTTTGCATGTTTGGGCTGTGTAGGGGCAAAGATTTGGTGTGCAGCAGCATCTACAATGTCTTCAACAACATCGACCATCATACTTTCACCAGTAACACTCTATTCTCTACTCTGCGTTATTTTTCATACACTTTGCACGTGATTCAATCAGTTGGTAGCCATCCAGGGTTGCGTTTAGTGAATACTGAGTACTTGCAGTTTGAGTACTTGCAGTGTGTTGAAAGATTTTGCATTTGGTAGACAGCCATGGCTGGCACTAGTGATATATTCAACATGTTGTCTGCTGAGGACAAACGTGATGGGACTAACTACCCATTGTGGTCCTATATGATGAGGCATGTACTGGTTGCTAAAGGCCTTTTGAATGTGGTCAATGATAGTGAAACTCATCCTGTTTTTCAACTACCAATGCAACCAGGTGCTACAGGTATATTTGAAGTAGAATCTAATACAGATGTAGCTTCTCCACATGCACCACTAGTACCTCCTACTTCTGCTCAAACGAGATGGGATGGAAGAGATGCACAGGCACATGCATTACTTGCACTTTCTGTGAAGTGAAGCATTATTCCTCATATTTGGTCATGTAAGATTTCAAAACAGGCATGGGATGCACTTGCTACATTATAATAGGTGCGTAATGAAGCACGTGTTGCATATCTGCGCAAACAATCGGAGTCTAAGCACATGAATGAGGGAGACTCAATGGACAGCTTCTTGACCAAGATCAAAGATTTTAAGGAGCAACTCGCTAATGTGGATGAGATATATCCTGACAGTACATTGGTGCTGCCCACAATTCTTAATGCATTTTCGGATTCTTATTAGAGTTTTGCCTCTACCCTTAGACTCATGATGAAGGGAAATACAAATGCCCTTACATTTGATGAGCTGGTTTCAGTACTCTTACAAGAAGAGTAGTCTAGGCAAAACAGATCTGTTATGTGAGTTGGTGACCAAGCTTTTGTTCTTTGCATGGTGGCTATAAGACAAAATCAAAATCCTCAAGTAAGGATGCAGAGAAAGAAGGTGATAAGCCTAAAAAGAAGGACAAGTGTCACTATTGCAGGAAATCGGGGCACTACATAAATGAATGCAAGAAAAGGCTAGAGAAGGAGAAAAAGAAAGAATCGGGCATGGTTGTGGTGGCTGATGCATCTGCACCAAGTGCAGAGAACGAAGGAATCTGTAAGTTTTTCTCAAGATGATTGGGCATGGACTGTACATATGGACTGTACATTGTAGTTATGACCCTTCTGTTCATGATGTATGCATGCCAGTAGTGGTAGAATCTGATGCTTGGTACTTTGATAGTGGTGCTAGTAAGCACATTACTTCACAAAAAAATTTGTTCTCATCTTTAAAATCTATCCCAAGTGCAAGAACCGTCACATGTGAAAATGGTTCCTCATATCCTGTCAAAGGATTTGGTAGAGTTGTGCTCACTATTGCAAATGGGGGTGCATTTACTCTTTCTAAAGTTTTATATGTGCCAGGCATTAAGAAGAACTTGCTGTCAGTTTTAGCCTTAGCCTTGTCAAGCTTGATGGTGAAATTTGTGGGTGACAGATGTACAGTTCTTTCAGGATAGAAATGATGGTTATTCTATCATTACCTTAGGTACCTTGTTTCATGGCCTATACAAGATGGATGTATTTGAAAAGTTGCAGCATGATGCTTGCTCAGTCTCTATGACTCTTGTGAGTGATGCAAAATTATGGCATGCACGATTTGGCCATCTGAATCATGGCAGTTTGTTATGCCTTCAAAGGCATGATACGGTGTCTGAGTTGCCAACTCTTGAGACCCCTACTAGACATGTATATGAGGGGTGTATTCTTGGTAAAATGCTTCGGGCATCATTTCCAAAGGATGGATCTATGAGAGCTGTTAAGAAATTATAGCTTATACATAGTGATGTATGTGGTCCTATGGTGAGGACACCATCTATTGGGGGATATCTCTACTTCGTCACTTTTATTAATGATTACTCCAGATATAGCTGGGTGTAATATACAATGCCATACACACCGTTTTGGTTAGAGGTAACTATGTGCGCAAACTGTGTTGAACAAATGCCCTACTAAGGCCTTACAGTGTCCTTATGAAGCTTGGCATGGTAGGAAGCCTTCTGTGGCTCATTTGCGTGTTTTTGGTTGTCTTTCTCTTGTGCCTAAGAAACAACGCAGTAAGCTTGATGATCAGGTAGTTAAATGCATATTTGTGGGATACAATTCAAAAAGCAAGGAATATAGACTCTACCATCTGGCCTCAAAGCGGATTTTGGTAAGTAGAGATGTTGTTTTTGTTGAAAAATCAGTTCAGCCCATGCTTTCATGCAAAAAAACAGCAGAATGTATGCTCACAGGGGACATGTTTGATTCGCTCCTACCTTTGTTTAATGGAGGGTAGCTATATGTAGGGCATTTGAATGCTCTACCAAAGTGCTGAAATTCAGCCTTTGCAGGTGCAAAATCAGCTTGCAAATCAGCCTTTTGGTGAAAAGGCAATTATTGAGGATGTAGAGAGTAGCCATAGAAGAATCTAGGCGTATGCCAAAATGGCTTGTGCAGACATTGAGGGATAGCAAGTTGGCAGCTCCTTTACCTAGCAAAACATGTGCAAGTCTCATCATGCAAATTATTCTCATGTGGATCATATTCTCATTTCTACTTTATGTAATGAGGAGGAACCTGTTTCCTTTGAGAAAGCACAAGATGATGATCATTAGATGCATGCTATACAGGATGAGTATAACTCTATACTCAAAAATGACACATGGTATTTAACAAATCTACCTCATGGCAAGAAGGCCATTGGTACTAAATGGGTTTACAAGTTAAAACGCAAAGCAAATGGTAGCATTGATCGGCCAGACTTGTTGCAAAGGGGTATGCCTAGAAAAAGGGCATTGATTATGATGAGACCTTTGCACCCACATCTCGTATGACTACCATTAGGTTTCTCATTACTTCGGCAACATATCATGGGTGGATTGTACATCAATTGGACATTAACACTGCATTCTTGAATGGTGATTTACATGAGGAGGTATATGTCTTGCAGCCTCCTGGTTTTGTTGTGAAAGGAGAAGAGTTTAAAGTATACAGGTTGAAAAAGGCTCTTTACGGCATAGTGATTTACATGAGGAGGTATATGTATTGCAGTCTCCTAGTTTTGCTATGAAAGGAGAAGAGTCTAAAGTATGCAAATTGAAAAAGGCTCTTTATGGCCTTAAGTAGGCTCCTAGAGCATAGTATGAGAAGATTCATGCATACTTGGTTGCAAATGATTTTTGCAACAGTCCAACAAAGAGAGTACCCTCTATGTGAAGAGGAGTAAGGACACATTTTTGGTCATCGTTCTATACGTTGATGACATGCTGCTCATGGGACCCGATATAGATTAGATTTCATCCCTTAAGGCTAATCATCGTTTGAGATGTCAGATTTGGGGCCCTTGCATTACTATTTAGGGATTCAATTTATGTAGCACAATGATGGCATTGGTATGCTGTGCACAGTCTAAATATATACAGAAGCTATTGAAGAGGTTTAATCTTGAAGACTGTAAACCTATAGCTACACCTATGGAGACACAGGTACTCGACTTAGTCTTCAAGATGCAGGAGACTCTTTTGATGCTAGTTTGTATATCAACAGGCTGTTGGATCCCTTCTTTATGTGTGCAACACGAGGCCAGATATACAGTATGTGGTCTCACAGCTAGGTGATTTATGCATAGCCCAAGTACGAAGCATTGGCAGGTTGTTAAGCGGGTTTTCCACTATTTACACGGCACTCAATATTTTGGATTATTTTATCCAAAGGGGAGTGAGTCACAACTAGCTGGTTCACCAACCGCTATCTTATTGGTTCACCATGTATGTATGATAAGAGTTTTAAAATCTTAAATTTTTATATCAAGATCTCTTTAAACTAAATTCAAAGGCTTTCAAATGTTTTTATTTCTTATCTTTTATCTAACTTAAATATCCCATGTTTATATTATTACTATTATTATTATTTCTTTCACAAAATGCCAAAGTTTTTCCAAGGCTTTCCTTCAAGGCTTAGAAGAGACCCTAAATTCTTTGTTCTAGTCTAATTATTTTTGTGATGCAGATATTACAATATTTTCAGGATATCTACAACAATGTGTGAAACTTCAAGAGTTTTCATATTTTTATTGTTGTGATATTTGAACACCACTTTTATTGTTTTATTCTCGACTCATCATACCTTGAGATAAACTTTCTTATCCACGTGAATATTAGTTGCATCAGACATATCTACATTTGTTTATCTAACACTTTACCATGTAGATGTGTTTCCCCAACATCATATGAGTACGTATTCAACCCATTCATTAATTGCATTGTGTGTTTAAAATTGACACTAATTAATTCAAGATATATAAATCCTAAAACTTATTTTAAATTTTTTGGTATCATGTAGCATGTGCAATAATATTTCTTTTTCATAATGATTCTAGCACTCTCAAGTAAGTTCCTCCATTTTCCATGATTAAAACATCACATATGCTTATAATATTTATGACCTTTTTAATGATGTATTTTGTAGCAAAACTATTCAACACTTGCAAGTAAGTTGCTATCCTCTATAATTTAGTAAATAAGTCCTCCAATATCTCTATGTAAATTTTATCTTTCAGACAGTGATTCAAATACCCTCGAAGTAAGTTTCTCCTTTCCATCTTTACAATAATCATGCTTAAATAATTATGCATAGAATTTTAATTCATACTACTCTAAGTTCTATTTCTTATAAAGTCATAATTAAATATAACCCTAGTCACGTTTGAAAGAATAATCATATTTCAATCCATTCGCATTGTTTCTCATTTTCCTCAATGAAGAGCATCATTTACAATCGAATATATATAAAAGGTACGACTCTCTTACGCTTAAGTTTCATGTTTATTATTCAAGTCTATTCCAATTTCAAATGTAAATTAATCTTTCATCATCCATTCTTCATTTATAATCTCACATCCCCTCAAACAACCTTTCTAACCCAAGGTTAGTATTTCCTATCCATAACCAATTTAACTTTTATTCTTATGATGTTAAGTTTCTCGTGTGATTCTGTTTAATAAATTTATATACCCTATCCATAGAAGTAATAACGACTCACATCTCTTTCGAGTGTTAATATTGTTTTGGACTGATTATTTCAATTACACCACAATAATAGAGGTATGTATATGTATATGTATATGTATATATTCACTTCCTTTTATACAACTTTTTCATTAGTATTTCTATAACATCTTTCTAACCTAAGAACCTAACCATAAATTTAACATTAAGATTAGTTCAAGTTCAGTAACTTAAGTAAAATTTCTAGATAGAGAAAATTTGTGTCAGAATTTAAGTTTCAGGAGGGAACTAGCCACTCCGCCTCAAACTTCTATTCTGAGAAAGGAAGTGATGTATGGAATCAATTTGATGGTATGGGACATCACATTGGTTTCATATACTTACTCCAAACACATTTATGTCTTCTATCTTTTACCATCCTATGTGTGTATGTGCAACGCACCTATGTGGTATGGGACACTTAGACTTGTCTTACATACATTCATTTGATTAGTTCATTGCATATGTATTATGTGTAGATCTAATCTTCCATACCAATCATGAAGCCATCCTCTCATGGGTTTATGCAACTGTATATCGAGGATGCCCATACATGGCATGCTTGTGGGCCTCCACTATTTGTTTTAGTTGGTTCATATGGAGGGGTGATTCTCGGGTTACTTACTCCTGAAAAACATGTGTGTGGCTATTATTTGAATATTTATGGGTTGACTATATCTCAAGACGACGTTGGGATTAATTGATGTGTTCAATTAGTTGTTTAACTAACGTGGACAGCGTTTGAGTATAGCCAACGAGAAGTGTGAGGGTACCGATTAAGGTGTCGCACTGCATGAGATGTGTGAGGGTACCGATTGAAGTGTCGCACTATACAAGGGTACCGATTGAGGTGTCGTATGGCTGGTGGATTGAACGGTGGTGTGAAGATGATGATCATTTTTCTTTTGTGAATCATGTATTAGACTCTTTGTGCATATTATTATTTTGATAATCAGTGTGATGATCACCAATTTAGGTGTTGCACGAGTTTTCTTGTTGGTATTCCATGTCCATAAGAACCTCTGAGCCATGCCTTTGTACCTCTGAGCCATGTTTCGGACCTTTTAGTTTACCTTGCAGGTTATGACATCAATACCTACGAGCATAATCTTGTTCTCTCGATATTTTTCTTACACAACTGAGGACGGTTGCTTCCTTAAACGGGAGGATTGTTATAGGTATATATTTTATCATATTTTTGATGAATTAATAATCGTATAAAAATATGCTTAATGTAGGATTCAACTTAATGGAATGTGCAAATGTGTACAAGATTATTATATGCGCAAATGTATACAAAGTTATTTGATGTAACAATGTCCATTAGCAATTATAATTGGGTAAAGGTTTTTATATGTACAAACCTTAGGAGACTTCATATGGTTGAAAATATGTAAAGCAATACCCCAAAAGTGGGAAAAGAAAGCCCAATTTTTACGCACATCTATTCTTAGCTCCTTGCGCTATTTTTATGAATAAAATTCTCTAAATACTCATGACGTGGAAGTGGAGCTACACGGCATAGGGGGGGGGGAGATTGCACCCAATCTTATCTTGATGGTGATATTATTATATTTCCCTTGCCTTGTGTCATGCTATGTTATTTGATTTCAATTTAATTCAAGTCCTTGTTTTAATTTTTGATATATTTCATGAGTTTTTAATTATTTCTTCAAGAAGTACAAAAGGGTCTCGTGACATATATTAAGGTTGAAGGCATGTATTAATGGAAGGCTGGCACATGCTTTGATTGATAGTGGAAGCATACATAGGTTTAAGTGGCTAATGGAGCAAAGATGGATTGCACAATGGTATGCAAGGATGTGAGGTTGATTCTCACAAATGATTATACTTGCAAGGCTTATTTACTTTTATTGGATATGGGTTCCATTAACATTTTTTGGGATGCGATTGGTTGCAACTTATGGGTTGTTTCACATGAATTTACACAGCAAGAGGATATGAGTTTCATGCATGGAAACCATGAGGTTACATTGACCAGAACTCATGTTTGCCAAGTATCAAGGTGATCAATGCAACACAACTTAAGAGGGAGCTAAAGAAAATGCATATATGTTTTATAGCTTTATAAGAAAGAAAGCAATGAGGAAAAGGGTGAGGTTATGTATAAAGGTATGAAGGAATTGTTAAATGAGTATGAAGATGTGTTCCAAATGCCAAAGTGCTTGCTGCCAAAAAGGGAGGTGGATCATGGAATAGATCTTGAGTCGCATACCAAGCCCATTAACAAACCACCTTATAGATTATCGAAAGTGGAGAAGGATGAAGTGGCAAAGAAAGTACAAGAGTTTATGGACAGGGGTGGGTTACTCATAGCCAATCACCTTTTGCGTCACCTGTACTCTTGGTCAAGAAGAAGGATGGCACTTTTTGCAGCATGTGTGTGGACTATAGGGATTTGAATAAATCTACAATCAAGAATAGATTCCCTATTCCACGAATTGATGACTTGCTTGATGAGTTGAAAGGTGCATGTTTCTTCTCCAAGATTGATTTGAGATCAGGCTATCACCAATTAAGAATCAAGGAAGGTGATGAGTACAAAATGGCATTTTGGGCCAAGAGAGGTCTCTACCATTATTTGGTTATGCCATTTGGGTTGTGCAATGTGCCAACAACATTTCAAGCCCTAATGAACAAGGTGCTTGGACCTTTTCTCTATAAATGGGTGCTTATATTCTTCAATGACATCTTGATATATATAGCAAAGGGGAGAAGGAGCACTTAATGCATGTAAGGGGTATTTTGGATGCTTTATGAGCCAATAACTTGTATGCAAAGGAGAGAAAATGTACATTTATGGCATAAAAGGTTGAGTATATTGGACACATAGTGAGAGCAAAGAAGGCATTATGATGGATCCTAACTCGATCCTAAGAAGGTTGAGTGTGCTAAGAATTAGCCCACACCTACGAATACCACTCAATTAAGGGGATCCTTGGACTTGCCATAATTTTATAGGAGGTTCATTAAGAGGTATGCTTATATTACCTCTTCTCTTACCGACAAGCTTAAGAAAGGAGCTTTCTTTTGGGATGCTAGAGCCGATAAGGGCTTCCAAGAACTCAAGAAAATTCTCACATTAGCCCCTTTGTATGCCCAGACTTCATGAGGCCATTTGTGGTTCAAGCTAATGCTTGTGGAAGAGGCATCGAGGCTATTTTGTTCCAAGAACATGGAGTGATTGAATTTGAGAGCCGAAAGCTTGATGAGAACAAAATGGTTATGCATGTCTATGATCAAGAGATGTTGGCAATACTTCATGCAATAAATAAGTGGCATCATTACTTATATGGGAGTCATTTGAGTGATCATAGAGTGCTTCAATACTTCTTGTCTCAGCCTACACTCCCAAGCAAAGAAGGTGGGTGGCTACATTACAAAATTATGATTTCAAATTCTCTTACATGAAAGGGAAAGAGAATGTTGTAGCGGATGCACTGGGGTATGTAGATGCATGGAAATTTCGGAGGTACATAAAAATTGGATTTTGGATATTCAATAAGAGTACCTATTGGATGTGGAAGTGGCACCAATGTGGCAAAAATTACACAAAGGGTCCCATGATGATTTGCTACATTTTGAACTTCGTAATGGACTCATTTATTACAAACGCAAAGTCTACCTTGTGCCTACATCAAGCTACAAGAAGAGGGTGTTAGAAGAGATGCATTCTTCTCCATTATCGGGGCACATGGGGCTTTTTAAGACCTTTGAGAAGGTGTGGAAGAGTTTTTATTAGAAAGGAATGTGGAAAGATGTGTATACTTTTGTGACAATTTGATTGCCTTGTTCACAAAACAAGGATCCCACACATAAGCTCACTATTTTGCTTCAGTCTTTGCCTATTCCCGATGGCAAATGGACACACATCTCTATGGATTTCATCATGAGGCTTCCTCATATAAGCAGGGGATGGGATAGCATATATATTGTGGTAGACCGCTTGACAAAAGAGGCACATTTTATTCCTTCCAAGGTCAAATTTTCAGCATCTATGGTTTCAAAACAATTTGTGGATCATGTGTTCAAGTTGCATGGAGTGCCACAACAAATTGTTAGTGAGGGTTATGAGTTCTTTTTGGAGGACATTGTTTGAGATCATGGGGAGACTATTTTGACACCTAGCTATCACCCTGAATCCGATGGGGACAAACCGAGAGGGTGCACAAGTGGGTGGAAACTTACTTGAGGCACTATTGCCATGATACAAAAGGTGTTTGGGATGAGTGGTTGCCGCTTGCCGAGTTTGCTTATAATATTACACATCATGAGAGCATTGGCATGTCACCTTTTGAGGCACTCTATGGGTACAAAGTGAATATGCCAATTATGGTTTAAAAGCAAAAGGGGGTCCTAATGCAAAAGAGGAGATGGAAAAGTTGTATGCACTCTTGCAACAATGCAAAGCTAATATGAAGCAAGCTCAAGAAAGGATGAAACACTATGCTAATGCTCATCGGAGGCCATTGGAGTTCATATGGAGGGTGATTAGGTATTCTTGAGGATTCCCAAGACAAGATATGGTTCTCTCAAGGGCAACACAAATACCAAGTTGCTTATCGCTACTATGGGCCATACAAGGTGGTGAGACGTGTTGGTGAAGTTGCTTATCAATTGGCACTTCCATCAACCTAAAAGATTCATGATGTGTTCCATGTCTCACATCTCAAAGCTTACCTTGGGCCGAAGGTATTTGTGCAAGATAAATTACCTCTAGTGACTGAGGAGGGGATGATTATGTGCTAGAAGCAATTTCGGGTACAAGAGAAAGAGTTCTTCGCAGTACATTAGTGGAGTACTTGGTCAAATGGTGAGGGCTACCTAAGGATGAAGCTTCTTAGCAACCCACCTCTACATTGGAAGGATTTGAAGGGTTGTTGGATGTATTTTGGAAGTCTAACGAGGGTTAAGAACAGTGAATTAGCTTGTTGGAAATTCATGTAAATTCATTGTGGACAGGCTTATACCCTTGGAAATCGGATGCATAATGTTTGGAAGCTGCTCAAGGTTTTCATTCCATTATGGGGTAGATGTTATGACTTGTTTTGAGGGCTTATTGAGTAGTTTACAACCATATACATGCAATTTTGGCTTCCTGTACATGGTGTGAGCTGAGCTTCAAGTTTGACATGAGTCCATTGACATATACTCCATCCATGTGGATTGTAATTGTACATATCAATGGTTTTGAGAACGAAAACTTTTGGGTGGGGATCGTTTATAAGAAAGTGAAATGGTCTCATATGAATAATGAGCCCAAGGCTAATGGACCATACCCATGGGCAACACTTATGATAGTGTGAAAGGGTGGTCATGTAAATATGTCAACAAATAGGCCATATTTGGGGTACCTTTTGACAACCATCCCATTATAATACAAGTCAATTACTCTCTTCTCTCTCTAAACCTAGGCTAATCAACCTAATCAAGGCTAATTAGGATAATTTAAGGCTAATCTAGAAGCTCCTTTCTTTCATCATCATTGATGATATAGCATGCCACCTCATGCCATGTCACATGCATTAAAACATAAAGGGGGGAGAGCTGCCACCTCCCTCAAATTACCACATCATTAGTCTATGTCATCAAAACATCCACCATGGATATATTACATCATCTTGAGTTGGTGCCACCTGTCACACACGTGTTTGCCACATCAGCATTCCCACATGCCACATCATTAACTCGAGTTTCTATGTCATCATCACCTCCCATGCATGGGTGCATCCATTCATAGTTTCATATACATAATATATACATATATATATATATATATATATGTAATTTATAGATAATCCATGCATATGTATGTAAAATACTCTTATGATATTTATTTATTTTAAATAAAATATACATCAATTAGAAAATATATTATTACACTTATATGATTTTTTAAAATGGGCTATTTGTTAATTTATTTAATAAGTAGATATATATTATTTAAAGGTATATTTTTAAATTATTTTCTATTTTTTTAATAATAAAATTTTACTTTTTTAAAATAAATAACATATATAAATTAAATAGTATACTATTTTATAGCTAAAAGTAATATATTTTGTCTTCTTCTTTAAAAAGTTTTTTAATTTTTTAGAATTATTGTTTTAAAATATTCTTTACAAAATATATTATTTCAAAATCCTCCCCATTTAAAAAATCTAACGAAAGATATCATATAGATTTAATAAAAAGATATATCTATCAATCCACCATAAACATCCAAAGAAAGAGATTGATTCATTCAGTTTAGAAGAAGCGATGGGCTGGTCTTCATATTTGCAAAGAAGATGGGGTTGTTGTTGAAGGTTGGAGGATTTAAGAAGAAATTATAGTCCAAAATTCAACAAGCAATGTGGCTAGAGCTTCATGCAGTTCAAAATAGTCTACATGAGAAACTTTGGCAATGGTGATTGCATCTATCTCCAACCTCTGCACATACCACTAACATGGTTAGGTCTCTGAATTGTCGTGTCGCATCATTGTTGGAACTTAAAAACATGGAATGGATGATCGATGTTGAAGTGGCCCAGCATCAATGGTGTATGAGGAAGGAGATAAGAACGAGAGCTTTTATGGTCTGTCCTTAATGCTAATGAAGAAGGAAGAATGAATAAAGTCCTAGAAACGCCGAAAGAACATGGAGCTCGCTAGAAAGAAGATGTCGTTGTGAGAAGGAGGCGAAGGCAAAATTGAAGAAAGAGCAAGATGAGAGGATACATGCTACACTCAAAGCTGGAAAACTAGACGAGGCATGCTAAAATGAGGAGCTTGAGAGAACTTGGGCGATCACACTAGTCGTGTTGGATCGATGATCCAAGAAGTGAGCGATCCCAAACTTTAAGTAATCCAGCGATCTAAGAATTCAATCATCCAAAAAGTTAGATCATGGCAATTTGAGTGGTAGAATCTCGATCCATGGTCAAGAAATGACGATTCTAGACTAACGATCCAAGACCTTGGATAGTTAGGGGTGAGTGTGATCTAAAAAGCAGGCGATCCTAGACTTCAGGGGATCTTGGTCATGCTAAATGCAATTTTGTCATGCTCTGTAAGATGCTAAGTGAGGGGGTCCATGGGCTTTCAGTGTCAAGGTTTCTAGCCTAAGTGTTTGGTGTGTGGATGATGTGACATCATGAAAGTGCTCGTGAGATCAAAAGATAGAAGAGTGCCTAATGCTAGTGTCAATTAGGTGTGACACCTAAATGCTTTCAAAAAAATGTTCCAAACAAGTATGTGACACAAGAAAAATTGTAAGCAAAGGGTCTTGGGCTTCTAATGGTGGTGAGGTTCACTAAAAGTGTTCCTTTGGTGCCTCTTGTTCCTTTAACGACTTAATTCCATCATGCCTCCTGACTTAGTTGGACTTGAGACTTATGCTTACCGCATCTACATAGGTGACTTAATTGAACTCTTATGCTTGTCTCTCCAGCACAAGTGACTACTCGACTTGTGAAAAGTAAACTTTTCTCTTATGTGCAGGTGATGTGAGCCTTCTAGGAATTACACATGGGCATGTCTTTTGCAACCTGACTCTTGACTCTTATGCCTTAGGCTCGTTTTGGCCCTTGGCAACTTGACTTTTGAACTCTTATTCCATTGGTGCATTTTGGTCTCAAGCAACCTGACTTTTGAGTCAGTTGCTTAGCTAATCTCATTCCTTCTTTCTTTCTTGTTGTTTGCTATGTTTTAAGCACTGGTTTTTTTAGCATTGTGACTCGTGCACTAAGGGGGTATGCGTCATCTTGAAGAGCTTAGATTCTACCTAGGTTAAGAATAAGCTTTGATTGTCCTTGGGCCTTCTTATGAGGGATAGTATTAAGGCCATGCTCATCTAAGGTTTTAGCAAGTAGGGAAGCTAGGATTTCTTGCTATGCTAAAGAAGAGGGTAGCTCTTGGATTTACTTTTGAAGTAGCTCCTACTCTTCAAATAGTCCATGTTTTCTCTACTCTCAGGGGATTCACTTATCTCATAAGTATGTAGCCTATCACACTTGAGTTCAACAAAAAGATATTTTTATTTTAAATTTTTTAGAGAAATTTATATACAAAGGGCCTCATTAATAGAATTTTGAAAAAAAGTTACATATTTGTATTAAAAAAGGATTAATTCTAAATATGCAAAATCTATAGGTAAGGAGTTTTAGATATAGGCGTTGACTCACATGATATACTAGGGTTACATGTAGTGGTATAGGCCTTGAACACAAGTGATATATACTAAGTTTACATGTAGTAAACTTCTCGAGGCTCTACTTTAGCTTTCCCTTTATCTTGCTTTTTGGGCCTCCATACTTGTTTTGAGGTGACTTGTCAATGCTAACTCCTAAGTTGAGCATGATAATCATTTTGTTAAGTATTCTCTTCTCACTCTAGGATGGCTGCATCTTTGTGTAGATTGTATCTTTGGTATCCAAATTTGACTCCTCCCTTAGTAGTATCCCTGGCTACTTCTATGGTTACCCATCCCTATGTGGTGGCTGGATAGAAATGTTTTACAGAGATGCCATTTTCATCATGCAATGCTTGTTACATGTGCAGAATCTTTGTGTCTTCTTTCGGCCCTAAGCACTACATAGGAACACTTGATACAAGAACAATCAGCATAAATAGAGAATAGAAAGAGAGAGAGAGAGAGAGAGAGAGAGAGAGAGAGAGAGAGAGAGAGAGAGAGATGGATGTATATTCAGTATATTCAGAGTTTAAAAAGGTACATCATCTGTGGCCTTTAGCTTTCCCTATAATCTATGACCTGCCCCACCTTGGGGCAAGATGAATGGATTGAAACTTGGCCATGCCTTTTTATAGGCCTTGGAACACATAATGACCTAACCTGGCCAAAAGGAGACGGATTCACATGGCTAGGATTTAGATTTAATAAATCCAAAGTTATTGGCTATTTTATGATTGGACTGTTATTTATAGTAGTAAGCACTATATAAGTGAGTCAGTGGATTATTATTGATTCCTTGTGGTCTGGATCTGGACCAAGAGGCTTACTCTTGCCATGGACGTGGCGAATCACGGGTAGTCTTGCCAAGGGTCCTAGTGGGCAGGCACTGGTGGTATGGGATGCCAGGGTTGACCGGCATGGACTCATGAGAGTGGAACCTTAGCCCTTAGCTAGCCCGTGAAGGGTAGTTGTTTCCCATTCTCCCTTTGGATCTTCTTGGATTGGCTCTAAGGGTGGCATCCCCTTTGCCAAAGCCTATGCAAGGGCTTAGGCTTGTGCTGCATCGTCCAACCTATCCCTTTCCTAGGTGTCTGTCTGTAGAGTTTACATTCTTTTGAGGTTTCTCTATTCTGCTAAAGCCCTTCTCGTATCCAATTATGGTTTCCTTTGATTTAGGATTTGGATTTGCCTCCGAGCCTCTTTGAATTTTATTTCTACCTTCGACTCTTCACTTGTCAGCTATAAGGTCTCTCCAGTCCTTGCAATGCCTTCCGTGTCCCTTTTAATCCTAGGAGTGTGAGAGATTTTCTTGTTACGATTGTGTATTAGGTGATCCTTGGGAGGAGTCCCCCACAATTGGTCTCAAAGCTAACCTAACCGTGGAGGTAGGAAAAAGCAAGGTTTGCGTATCATTTGTGTTTTGGTATCTCTTGGTGAAAGTGCCTCGAGAATCCCTATTTTGAAAGAAAAAAACCCTAGTTTCTCTCTAATTATTAGCACTACAGATTGTGTTTGTGCTTTTTTTGCATGGTGTATGTGGTCGCTACTACCATGGGTTGTAGTGCTTGCAGCCAGGCATGGTTGAAGGTATTGCAACAACCACAGAAGTTGCATAGGAACAGATTATGCACAGTTAGGCCAACCCTATAGCAGGTTGTACAGCACCTAGAACAGAGAAAGAGAGAGAAGAGGTGGATGGTGGCTGTTTGATGAGACAAGTAGCCAATCTCGTGATTCGTGTTGCCAAAGGCAGGAAGAGCCATCTCGGCTACTATGGTTCAACCTATCAAACGATAATGGACAAACGATAATGGAAAAGGCAGGTTTTAGTCCATCTATAATAGGGTGGAATATTTTTAGAACAAAAAGCTATGCTATTTTTAAAAAGCATAGGGGTTGTTTTTATAAAACACAAGCAAAGAGCGGTTTTTTCGCGCACGGTTAAAAAAAGGCTAGTTTTTTTGGGGAAAAAATCACTTGGGTGCTTTTTTACCCATGGACTTAGATCCCTTGTACTCAGCCCGTGACAAAATTTGTTGAAGGTAGTTGCGAGGATTCTCAATCAGCTCTTCATCTCTCGTGTGTGGAGTACAAGGGGTCACCTTGTTTGCATGTTTTTCTCTAGTTTCTTGCATGAAATGTATGTTTTATCCCCGACTTTTTTGAATTTTCAGAATCAGTCACATAGGAATCTTATAGCATCAGATATTTCTTTCTTTATATTTCTTCCTTTACCACGGCGGCACGACTCCACTTTGTCGATGAGGTTTTCAATCATGAGGAAGATCATCCTCAAGGGTTAGGGGAACACATGGAGGTGCAACATGGTAGAAGAAGGTGAGAAAGTTACTCTGAGGAGTAGGTGACACAACTCCGAGTAGAGTTTCAAGAAGTAATTCAGGTTTTGCAAGATCAGGTGATTGTACTTCAACGAGCGGTGATTGGTGCAGTCACCGTCTCTTGTGAGATCGGCAGCAATAGCTCCTTCTTCACACCCAACACTTTTGCGGGTGAGAAAAAGGAGAGGACCTAGGAGGTGGTTGAGGGGTCTCTTGAAGAGGAAATCCCTAACATCTTGGAGAGAACTTAGGAATAAACCGAGTACTTGGGTGGAGTTCGAGATTGTGTTTCGAGATGACTTTCTCTAGGCGGAGGAAGAGTTTGATATTGTGGCCAAGTTTACAGACTTGTACATGAAGAACCTATCTTTTGATATGCACTTATAGAGATTCAAAGAGTTGCAGTCCCGAGCGGCACAATTGGATGTCGCAACCTTATGTGGGTTTTTGTCCGTGGGATGGCACAAGAACACAAGATTTAGGTAAAGAATAATCATAGCAATACAATGGAGGATGCCATCCAGGATTTATGACGAGATGATGGTCAGCTAGACTCATAAAAACGCCTCTCCAAAACCTCTAACCATAGAAACCACTGAGTAGGTTTCGAGTCGTAAAAAAGTTTAAGTCTAAGAAGGCTCCACTAAACCAAACCTAGTTTTCAAGTGAAACCAATCTAAATAAGGATTAGAAGCACTAGTAGACCCTTTAGAACATTACGGAGAGCAGGTGTTTCTCTTGCACCATGTGAAGGCGAGTTGTCCAACTAAGGGCATAATTTGGAATACAAGGGATCTCGGCCACCACCATTCGGCGATGGGAAGTTAGATATTGGGAAGTTAGATAGAACTAACTATACAGTCCGGAAGTTTAAGATAAGGTCCATTCTGGATTCTTATGAGTTGTGGGAGATAGCTACTAGGATTGATGTGAAGCCATGTCTAACTTAGGATCTGACAAATCCATTATAAACAATACCACCAAATCCCTCTCTTGCTTTGGCATGGAGGAGAAGGAACACAGATATCTTTGGAGATACTCTATGTGCCATCGTCATAAGTGTCATTGAATCTGTGATGATTTTGATTCTGCATACAACTTTTGGGTGGTTTTATGAAACCGATATGAAACGATGAATTAGACAAGGATACAAAACCTTGAGAATCAGCTTAGTGTGAGAGAAGGTTTCTGATGGAGAAGTAGTTGGAGTAGTTTATTATGCGAGGGGATCTACGAGGTCAGATGGTGGCAATTCACATCAACAACTCGAGTGAAGATCTGGTACATAGGTGCATCAATATCTTGTCCCAAAAGTATGAGAATTTGGTCACCTCATTGAACACCTAGGTGACAAACCCTCCTCTAACTTATGCGAGGGGATCTACGAGGTCAGATGGTGGCAATTCAGATCAACAACTCGAGTGAAGATCTGGTACATAGGTGTATCAATATCTTGTCCCAAAAGTATGAGAATTTGGTCACCTCATTGAACACTTAGGTGACAAACCCTCCTCTAACTTTTGAAGAGTTTAGTGCCATGCTAGTGGAGGAGTTGTTTGAAGAGTAGGGATGGTAGTGATTTCGCTTTCTTTGCTAGCACAAAGTAAGGTAAGGGGAAGGACTCTGGAAAACCCTCTTCTTCTGGAAAGAAGAAGAAGACAGTGAAATGCTTCCATTGGAAAAGCCTTGGTATATGCAGAAAGCAGTGAGAGAGGCATATGAGAAGAATGGTACGTTGGAGCCGTTAAAGGAGGAGTCAAGTAATAGTGTTGAAGTAGAATTGGAGCTCTTTATGGAAGACGTTGATGACATGCTGCTCACTTTTCCCTAACGAGGAGAAGATTTCAGCCTTCAAGGATGAATTACATGTCATTAGAGATGACACATTTGGGCTTGTTGCATTGTTATACACTTTATGCAACATGATGATTGGATTGTGGTGTTGCAGTCAAAGTACATATAGAGGTTTTTTACACAGTTTGGTCTTAAAGACTATAAGCTTGTTGCTACACTGGTAGATAGGTGTTAATAAGCTTTGTCTCTCTAGGATGTAGGTGAATCATTTGATGTATCACTTTATCAATAAGCTATTGGGTGCCTCATCTCAGACATTTAGTTTGGGGTCTCCAAGTTGAGCAGGATTATGCAAAGTCATCATGGAAGTAAGCATTAGAAGGCAACCAAGTGAGTATTCTGATACTTAGAGAGCACTCGGTCCCTTGGTCTATTCTATGCTAAGGGAGGTGATATTTAGCTACACGATTTCAGTGACTCTAATTAGACTGGATGTTATGACACACGAGTGTCCACTAGTGGCTTTTGTTTTCATCTTGGTGACTCATGTATATCATGGCTTAGTAATAAGAAGCAGCTTAAAAGTGGCCAATTTGAGCTATGAAACTAAGTATATGATAGCTTTTATAACAATAGTGGAGTGTGTATGTCTCAGATGCCTATTGGAAGATCTTGGTATTGGAGAATAGTCCCCCACCTCCATCTTCATTGACAACAAGAGTGCATTATAGCCATTTTGAGGAGGAGCTTCCATGTTACAATCCTTTTATTTTAATCATGTTATAGTCCATCAAATTCAAAGTATTTGCAAAAAGTGTTTTGTTCCAAAGGAAAGAGTGTAGATTAAGAAGAATCTCTAACACATATCCAACTTATAATGATGTTTGCAATGCAATACACCTTGGATGCATTTGTAATTCATTTAAGATTAATAATCTCTATCCTTATCTTAATTTTTTCCTTTAAGCATTTATAATGATGGATTAGAGTGTAGTTCTTGGCTTTATTATAAGCTTGTTAGATATGTATTAGATCTCATTGTTAATAACAAGAAGAAGAAGGATAGAAAGAAGAACCCCTTCATCCAATTTATCAATTTAAGGTCATCACAAAGAGCTCTGTTACACTCTTAAAGATGATCAAGGTGGTATAATTGTCAAATAAACCTCTGCAAAAGCTAAGGCAAAGGCCGTAATAGTTTCTTCTACAAGGATGCCACCTTGCTCATCTTCGAGGTTATAATAGAGTTCATGGAAAGTTTTAATATTGTAGCTTACTTTCCTTCCTTCAAGCCATAATTCCCAATAGAAGTACTCTTTTTGGGATATTAGCCTCGTCCTCCATATGCCTTACAAATAAAGTTGCCATATTGCTAAATCTAGCTCATGAAAAAAATAGAGATATAATTATCCTCTTAAGGCATATCTCATGTCTTGTTATCATTGTATACTTTATGTCTTGGAGTAATTACGCCCATAATCTACCATGCATGATCTTGGATTTATATAATGGAAATATAGTGGCTAGACGCAGAGAAGTTATCACAAGTATGGGTGGAATAGCCGGTAGCTAGTGAGACTAGATGGAGACAACCAAACATTGCATAAGGAGGCTATCAAGGCAGAAATTTCCATCGCACCGCGAGAAGTTTGAGACCCAAGAATAAAATGAACCCATCCTATTGTATATTAACAATTGTAGGTTATAACTGTAGGTTAGCATAACTAGATGACAAAGAGACAAGGCTATGATTAGCCAATTTTATATTCATTTGGGGGTTTGATAGATAATTATACATTCACTCTACATTTCATGGAGATATACATAGTATAATTTGGAGTTATAACTACTAAGCTCTTGTGATTTGATATTTATACATTCCTTGGGGGGTTCACGGCCAAAATCATGCATCATTCTCAATCTTGAATGGATTGAAACTCTGCTGTACCATGCCATTTCCTGTTCCTGTCCCTGTTTCTCATTCACAAGTCTCACTATGCTTATACATTTCATAGGTTTGATAGAGTGCTGTTTCAGAAGCCGTTTCTCCTCCATTTCTGTTACCTTACTTGGTGGTTCCTGATTCTTACATATGCCCAGCAGATCCATTCCCCTTACCGTTTTCTTGCAGCTACGAGCTAAATACCTGCAGGTTGTCTCTGAGCTGGTTTACTTCCCCGATGATCCTGCCAACAACAATGATGGATTCCAGTCTTGCATTTAAGGTAAAAATGAACTGAAGGTACCCTCCAAAGGAATGCGATTGAGAGCATCCTCTGTCTGGGAAGTCAAGAGTGCCAGCCATGGAGTCCTCCTTAGGGTGGGGAACCAGGCTGTCCACTGTGTCCGTTCCCAATTCCTGCAGATGGCCTTGAGCTGATTTACATCCAATGATCCTGGAAACGATGGTGATGGATTTCAGCCTTGCAACTAAGGTAGAAAGGAGCTGAAGGTACTTTCCAAAAGAGTATGATTGAAGGCATTCTCAGCCTGGGAAGTCCATGGAGCTCTTCAACCAGAGGTGGTCAAAAGCCAATGAAACTCAAGCCTGTCGTTGATGCCAAAAAGAGGTGCACCAAAATCAGAGGGACGGTGGGCAGCATGCGAGCAGGCAAAAGCCTGAACTGCTTAAGGTGATTAAAGTGGCTGGGCAGATATGAGGAAATCAAGCCACCACGTTGGGCATGGTCAATTGATAACTTGATGCTATTGACATTGTCCAGCATGCCACCATCCACATAGATATTTGGCATTAGAACATGTCCTGCTGCTTCTCTATGATTCATACTACATGGCAGCAAGATGATCAAAGCACCATTTACCAAAATCCGAACTGCAATGTGCTCTGCAATGACTAAGCAGAGCCGTCAACCCTTGATAATTCTGTTGGGATGACACACTTCGAAATAAGCTTTCGGCCTCAGAGAGGAACCCTGCCCGACCAAGAAGGTCGACCATGCAATTGTAATGGTCAAGTGTTGGTGTAATGCCATAGCTTTCTCTCATTGACTTAAACTGATAACACCCTTCATTAACAAGGCCTTCATGACTGCATCCTGAAAGAAGACCAACAAACGTCACTTCATTAGGCTTTAAACCATCTTGTTGCATCTCATGAAAGCATTGCAAGGCCATTTCATACTTATTATGTAGGGAAAATCCAGTTATTATTGCATTCCATGTCACCAAATCTTGCTTAGATGATCTGCAGAACACCTGGTGTGCATCCTCAAGGTTACCACATCTGGCGTACATGTCAATAAGAGTGTTTGCAATGATAACGGAAGTCCCAAAACCAACCTCAGTAAGGTAAGCGTGTATAAGATTTCCCTGATTGAGCGCTGTTATGGTGGCACACGCCTTCAAGGTGCTTGCAAAGGTGACAGCACTTGGCACTACACCTTTTTGCTGCATTTGAGAGAAAAGCTCTAGTGATTCCTGGCCAAGACAATGCTGGGCATATCCAGCAATAATAGCATTCCATGTCACAGAATCCCGATTTGGCAGCGTGTTGAACACAATGCGTGCATCCAGAATGCTTCCACAGTTAGTATACATGTCTATAAGGGTGTTGCCTACATAGAGTTCTGACTCAAACCCACCACAAACAATATCTACATGTACAATCTTTCCCTGCATTAGATCTGTTAAGCTGGAGCATGCTTTGAGGAGGTTAATGAAGGTCACATCGTTCGGCGACCTGCCCTCAAGTCTCATCTCCTGAAAAAGTTTAATAGCTTTCCTAGCACACCCACACACAGTATATCCTGTGATCATCACATTCCATGTTGCCACACTCCGCGAACCCATTTGGCCAAACACTTTGCATGCAGCTGCAATGCTTTTGTGCTTGACATACATATCGATGAGCGTGTTGCAAACAATGACCTCCGATCTGAGACCCCTTTCAATGATGCATAAATGGATCAGCTTGCCTTGATGTAGTGCTGCTGAGCTGGAGAAGGCCTTCAGAAGGTTGACAAATGTCACACTGTTTGCCTCCACACCCTGTACTTGCATCTGCTGAAACAGCTGGAAAGCGGCCCAGCCATCCCCATGATGGGCATATCCTCCAATCATGGAACTCCACGTCACAATGCAACGCTCTACAGATGTGTTGAACAGGACGCGGGCATCCTCCATTTGCCCACATTTGGCATACATGTCGATAAGAGCATTGCCAAGGATCAGAGGGGACCCAACACCACTCTCAACAATGTGGGCATGTACGGCCATGCCATGTGAAGGGCATGCTGCCGAGCTACATGCGTTAAGAACAGCAACAAAGACATATCCATCCGGGTAAACATCTGATTTGATCATGCAATGGTAGAGATGGATAGCCTGGTAAGCTTCACCCAGCTTGGCATGTGCAGAGATGACAGCACTCCACGTGAAAACATCCAACTTAGGGAGGCTGCTAAACACTAGATTAACATCGACTAAGCTCCCTGATGAAGCAAACATGTGAATGAAGCAATTTCCGAGGAATACATTAGATTCATACCCATGTTTCTTGGCAAGGGAGCGCACGTGCCTGCTAGCCACCAGGTCCTTTGTGTTGGTGCATTGTTGTGAAAGCCAGCAAAGGGTATGAAAGGAAACCCTACTGTTTGCTTCGCCGGAGGCTTCCAACCCTTCGATTATTAGATCAAAATTTCTCGAACTTTCCGAAGCAGTTGGGCTCAGGAGAGCCTTCTTCAGGGTTTCCAAGGATACACAAGCTCTTTGTCTCAGTCCTCCAAGTCTCATACCATGTGAAACCTAATTTTGGAACAGAAACAGCCGCTTCATATTTACACATTCGTTTCTCTCTCTCACCCTCTCTCGATTTATTTATATTTATGTATATATGCTTCTGAGGCTGACATTTGGTAAAAACATTACACCATGGTCCACCTTAGCCTATATATTTAAACCCTTGGTTGTATCTCAATAAATATGTAGATATGTATATATTTAAACCCTTGGTTGTATCTCAATAAATATGTAGATATGTATATATTTGTGTCCCCCCACATGCCTACATCTATTTGCTCTCTCTCTCTTCCTAAGTCCCAGCACCCAAGGGTTCAAACAAGAAAAGCATAAATAGTAAACGACCTTACCTTGAGTTCATTGAGAAGAAGAGCTTACAAGTCAAAAAAGGTGAGAGACCTAAAGCTGTAAAGCCATTCACTAATTTGAGTCATAAAACATAAAAAAACCGTAAGCTCAAAAAAACCTAACCCTAACAAATAGGTGCTCTTACTTGCTTGCAAGAAAGAGACATTGAGAGAAAGAATGAGGGAGAAGAGTGAAAAGAGGAGCCTGTAAAACATTTTTTTTTAAAGGAAGAGGAGTCTCAAAAAAAAAACAAAAAAAAACCCAAATTAGTCAAAAAAAACTTAAGAAAATTCACAAAATCCTGAACAAATCTTACCTGATCTTGAAACAACAGATATAGAATGGAGAGGTGAGAGAGGGATGGGCAAGAAATAAGGGAAGGATGTGCAAGAGAGCGAGAGAAATAGGCGGGAGAGAGAGGCTATGTTCTATTCAAAACTAAAAGTAAAAAGAGGAAAGCGACGATGTTTAGGTTTTTAAATTTTTTACCATCAATATATACGTTAGTATGTGTTTTATCCATTGTTGGTATAATCGTTAATATGAGTGCTAGTGTGGGTGTCGGTATATACGTTAGAATTATTGACATTTTTACCTATGTCTATACTGATGCCGTAATTTCTTTAATGTTCAAAATTTCATGGGAAAAAAAGTAACCCTATACCAAATCATAATTCATACTCATACTTAAAGGAATCCATATTTTCATTTCTCCATAACATTTATCTTGATCTCTTGATTCCCATTACGTTTCTCCATAACATTTCTCTTGATCCCCATTATATTTCTCTTAATCTCTCTCTTTTGTCAATGGAGCATGTAAACAATTCATCGTCTTCAGATGAATAACTTGAACAAGTGAGCATGGCATGGCTGCAATAGAGTATCCAATGTCTATGAACAGATTATAAGTACTCTATTAGAAGATGATATCAAATAACCATATAATACATCGAATGATCCAGGGAATTTGACAAGTCCTTACTTGAATTAGCATATAATTTTAATGAGATTAGCTGATTGGGTCCTTTGTTACACCGCTCCCTATCCCTCTCACTCTTCATTATCTCTCTCTAAATTGTTTTGATAATTATGTATAATGCATATGATGTAGTATACATGCAAATTCAACCCAATGAGGTCATACAATCTAAACAATCTAGGCAAGGTACAAGGCATACAATTCTTGGAGAAGAACAACAAAAACAATGAGAAGAATTGGTTGATGATATGGAGCTAGACATGTAAGAGGATATGGAACCACACGTGTAAGAAGATTCTGTGGAAGAGCTAATCGAAGCAATGTTTGACCACAATACATAGGATGGACAAGACATGATGTCTAAGGAAGAACATCTTCGAACTCTTGTTCAACATTGTTGTTTGATGGAGCAAAAACATCAAAGTTGCAAGCTTGTCTGGCGTTTCTTAATCTACAATCACTCTATGGTTGGTTAGATGCGAGCTTCTTGGAATGGGTGTGTCTGTGGAGTGAGCAAATTGGGTCATTGATAACTTACTAGTGTGTGAGCAAGCAAGATGGCACTAATGAGATTCACATATTTACTAAAGTACTTATATTTTCTGATAAGAAAATTTATAGATCGTATAACATTCAAAATATACCAAGGGTAAGATTGAGGCAAGAACTCAGGGGGTTCACTATATGTAAACCCTCTATATCACGTGTATTCAAGGCCTATCACTATATCACGTGTATTCAAGGCCTATTTGAAAAACCCCTTACTTGTGAATTTTTTATGAATAAATCATACCCTTTTTCTTTTCAACATGTGAATAGCCCCTTTAAATGGTACCCTTATGTATGTAAAAATTGTGTAAAAAAAGGGTTTTAAAAACCCCTTATGTTGAACCCACGTGCTATGCTTACATATTTATGAGTGACCCCCCTGAGGGCAAGAATAAGTAACATTATAGTACTAGTCAAGAGAATCTGAAAAAGATTAAATTTCATGATAAAGTCAAAAGTTAAAATTTCTACCACATGGAGATGCTTATACTCATATTTTACCATTAAGGAATAGTGATATAGCACATATTCTTGGTCAACCAAAAAGGAGTACAAGATCAAAAGAGGTAATGGAACTCTGGCCTAATATGAAGTTGTAGGGTAGCTCCTTATAGCTTTTGTGAGCATGTTCTTCAAAACATGTTGAGCTATTTTTGCTTGATGGATGTGTATATGGTTATTCACATCTTGCCCAAGCACTATCAAAAACATAAAATATATATGCTTATAGAAAGCAAGATATGTCTTCATGTTGTTCACCCTTTCCATAAATACACCATATGAACATGAGGGCTACTTCTGTATTACCACTTCAAATGGTGGCAACCTCTTCTCATCAGCATCCTTTGTTTTTAGACAGAACATTTCTTTGACATCAACTTTGTATACAACTCCACCAACAATCTCTGCTTTCATGTCCAACACTTGTTGAATCTGTTCAAATGTTCCTTTAGATATACCTCTTCTCTAAGAAAAATTATGGCTTTTTGTCGTCGTCACCCTGTGAAGTTGTGGATGTTGGGAGATCCTCTAGTGAAATACCAATATTAAAACCTGCACAAATAAGTTTTGTGCTTCCCAATTTTTGAAGATTTGATCTTTTCAATGGGTCATACATTAGGAACAATAGGGGGTTGATGTAAAACCATTGTTTGAATCTTCCATGTTTGTCTACTAGCATCAATGTTGAAGAAACAGCACATTTTATCTTTTCTCAATTGTGACAATTGTCTAACATCAGTATTGAATAAATAGCACATCTTATCTTTTTTCCATTGTGACAATTAACAATCACTTGAAAAACATGGAGCTACATCCCCACCTCGAAGCTGCACATCACATTTATGACCCTTTACCCAACTTTACCCAGCTTGTCTTTGGAATTCTCCTAATAGTCCACTTAGTGTCATGAATTTCTTTCTCCATTTTTACTAGTTTTTTATGTATGTCATGCTCCTCCAAGTCTATTGTCACACCCTTTGCCTTCATAGAGTCTACCTGGTCTATTGTCACACACAACGATAAATTCTGGTCTATGACTACAATTAGCTTCATTTTTCTTTTCTCCATGGTGAAGAGGTCCCTTTGCTCGAATAGTCTTCTTCTCCCCCTTAAATTTGATCCTATTTGTAAACATTGGAGTTCCATCACTGCATCACCAATTATTCGTGAAGTGGCTACAGGTGACGGGCTAGTCTCCTGCCTTTGACAAAGTTCTATCTATTAGCATTTAAAGATCAAGTCCACTACCAATGTATTTTCCCTCCATGAAGTTGTTAAGCATATTTCAAGATTTCATTAATCATATCTGTGACACAAGCATCATTGCTAGCCAGCTCCCATGCTTTGATTCAAATAGAGATGTTCTAGGCACCACTGCATTGATTGTGGGATCCCCACCCCTACACATACATGACTCTTAGGTCTTGACATGTTCTTATTTTGAGAAGAAAACAAATAACAAAGAACCTTTTATGCACATGTACAAGGAAGTGTCCCCAATGGCCTGCTCTAAAATGCCACCAACTGAGCCAACTATCAAGTTTTGCAATGTAGCAGCTTTACCAATTGTCCACCAAACACGTATATTTTTTGAATTGTATAAGAGGACCATCTTTTATCTTATGTGTCCTGCACTTTTCACACATGGCAATGTGTGCCTCTCTGTATTATGCGAAAATATATTTATTTATATGGAGAGTAAGACTATCTCTCCAATGAAAAAGGCATGAGGGTTCTTTCCAACCATCATTTCACCACTGTTGTAAACCCTACGAATAGCATTCCAACTAGCTCTAGCTTCATCAACATAAATTCAAAAAAACTTGCAGGCTTCCCTTGATGCTCAACCATAACCAAATTTAGATTCTCCTAGGGTAATATCTATGCCTCTTCATCTTCTTCCTTGAATTCACATGTGGCTATTGTTAACAACTCTTGGACATTGAAAAAATAAATAAATTGATAAGTGAAACTATTGATTAGGGCAAGTAAACTATTCATCAGTGAAGGTTGCCAATAAAAAGAAACTAGTCACACTAGGGGTCACACATGCACAACCATTGTATACCATCCCTCAATTATATGAACATAATCAAAGCAAATCCAAGAGTGATGTAAATCACCAGCATTGTTAGCATCCATTCAATCCACAATGTTCACCTAAACCTGTTGTTAACATCTTAAATATGAAACATTTATCATGTGAGCTCTGAGCTGGTTAGGGGAAACGGCTACCATGAAAGAACTTAAAATGACTTTTTCTCTTCAGTTCCAAGATTTTTTCTATCATGTGAGTTCTGAGCTTGTTAGGGGAAACGGCTGCCATGAAAGAACTTAAAATGACTTTTTCTCTTCAGTTCCAAGATTTTTTCTATCTCTTCATCTTGTGGTTGATTAATCTTTTGACTCTACATTTGCTTTAGCTGGCACAAATGTGTATATCCATAAACATCGTATTTTGAAATATCTTACTATACTACATAAAAAAACTAGGAATCACTTACTTGCTAAGCTTCTCTCCTAGAAGACCATGTTGGCGCTTCTATGGATCAATCGAAACACTTTGGTATTTGATGGTAGTACACCCATACCCCTTACAAATATTAGTGAGATGTCATTTCACGGCCCCATGAAAAAATAAACATAACTTCTTGTCTTTGTGCATGGAAAAGTCATGGCACACTGGCATCATGCCCATAATATCATAGTTGAAATACATAAAAGCTAGTTATAAACATATTGTCTCTGAAAAAATAGTATGTGAAGGTCCTAGTCTAGGTCCATCATTGTATGAACACATCAGAGGCAATGATGATGAAATCCTATGTAACAGGGCATTTGGAACGGAAGAGGTAAATGGGATCTAGCTCAAGGTGAGGGTAAAGATGCCAGAGATGGAGATGATTAAGGTGAGGATGCAGACCTTAGCCAAGCGGTGGACTACTTGGGCCGGTCCCACTAGTAGCACAAATAGGGACACTTGGGCTCGCAAGAGTAGGCACCTAGGTATCCATAGAAAGTTATCTTGGATATTGGAAAACTATAGACTATGCAAAAGGATGTTTCCCACAGGAAAGTGGCACAGGGTGTGGCAATAGACAAACCAACAATAGCATCGTCAAGGAATGCAAACACTAGCAATAGATCAAGTAGCAGAGAGAAACCCATGCAACTCAATGAGCACTCAATGTATACTAGTGGATTGGGGGGGGGGGGGGGGCAAGGCAATGTAACAAAGGATGGATGGGGGGTGAATGGCATAGGTAGATGATGTTGCAAGAGTATTTTCATTTGTGCATTGCTAAATTTTTGTATCAGTGAGTGAGAATACCTCTCTCTCAAGAGGGGGTGTTGAAATATGTAAAAGAGTGCCACATGTATTAATTTTGGTGTGAGGCTATCTATATTAGAAGCCTTTCATTGTATGGTGTAATAATATGCATATGCAATACAAGAAGGTGTTGACTGTACATATCTTGTCTACTTTGCATTAGTGTGAAATTAGCATTGGTGTGAGGCTATCTATATTAGACGTGTTTCATTGTATGGTGTAATAATATGCATATGCAATACAAGGTGTTGAGTGTGCCTATCTTGTCTACTTTGCATTAGTGTGAAATTAGCATTATGGAGTTTCTTCATTAGTATGAGTCTCCTTAAGTATATGCCTAATATATGATTAGCACTAGGCTTAGCAGCACGATTCTAACTTTCTTAACATAGTATCAGAGCTAGATTCATTAGCATAGAGATGCCTTCCACGGCCATACCTCGCTTAAGAGGTGTGTTGAAATATGTAAGCTCGGTTTTATAGTGTGTGGGAAAGCATTAGTAAAGTGCTAGATATTATGTGGTGTGAGTTGTTGCCACTTATGTGGAAAAGAGAGTTCCACATGTATCACTTTTGGTGTGAGGCTATCTATATTAGAAGTCTCATTGTATGGTGTAATAATATGCATATGTAATAGAACATTGAGTGTTGACCGTGCAATCTCTCTCTCTCTCTAGCTATGGCTTTCTTAGTGTGGTATAATACACCTTAGTGTAATGCTTAATCTATTGCACCACCACCATGATTAACCCCATATTAAGAAACTTTAACATAATCATGGTGTTTATGTATATGTATTAGTTTATGCATTTGTTTTATTAAGCATATGTTTATGTTTATCAGAGCAAAGGTGGGTTCTTAATCATGGTGTTTATGCATGTATATTAGTTTATGCATTTGTTTATGGTTATATCAGAGCAAAGGTGGGTTCTTAATCATGGTGTTTATGTATGTATATTAGTTTATATATTTGATTAAGCATATGTTTATGTTTAAGCTATTTTCATTAAGAAAAAATTTATGCACTCTCATTATATCGCTTAGATTACATTGAGAGAGATTGCAAACTCAACACTTAATGTTCTATTACAAATGTGTATTATTACACCTTTGAGTGGGAAGCCTAAGGGAGTTACCTCAGGCTAGGTGGCAACAAGAGGCGGCATCATCGTTATAGCATTAGCCGTGAAGAGCAAGTTGGGTTGGAGTAGTAGGTGTAGGTGCCTTTCTTATGGTGCACTTATGGCACCTTTCTAGGTGCCTTGGAGCAGCAGTAGAGCAGCAACAACAACACATATTTATGCCAATTCAACCTTATATTGAGAGGATTATTCTGATGATCACACCATACATACATGATGCTTCATAGGGGTTGGGTTGTATGAGGGGCATACGGAGAGGGGCATACGGAGTGCCGAGCTCACCATGTAATCTTCTACCATATGCCCTATACCCCTAGGTTGTGTGTATTCCTAAATCCTTTCATGAAGAAACATTCATTTGCATGATGGCCTAGTTTCTCACAAAATGTGCAATACTTTCTCTCGGGGTAGTCTGGCGGCATGAAGTGCACCATGCTTCAACCCTTTTCTCCCACACCTTCAGGTCTTCCACCTCCTTCCTGAGGTGCCTTATGCTAATTCCTCTCCTTTTGTGTCCTCATTTTCTATAACTCTTGCTTTAGCAAGGTAACTATCTTGGAGATATAAGCTACAGAGGGGGTGGGGGTGGTAGTATTTGCTTCTCTTTTGCCATCCTCCTTGCATTTTCCAATTGAGTGGCTACCTTCATGGAACTCTTCCAATGTTGTAGTTTCACCATCTCTCTTAATTCATATTGGGTGGTTAGATGGTAGCCTTGACACAAGCACCTTGACCCATTTCTTTAGCATGAACTCCCCTAGGTATAAAATTGTATGAAGCTACGATTTGAAGTGATGCTGTATTCAATGAATTGTATTAAAATTGTTATCTTTAAGAGAAAGAGTGCAAGTTTTTCCTGGCTTCGACACTAACTCCGTTCCATGCTTGTATAGCCGGGCAGTGTTGTTAGAAAAGCCTGGGAATGGCCCAAGGTATCCCTCATACCATTGGGAGAATAAGGTTTGCCGATTGAGGCGAGAGATTATGATGCTGTCTAGTTCTGAGGGCGCAGGCTAGTGTGGTGAATAAGCCCACCCTAGTGCATAGACATCCCTCTGAGGGGCGGGTGACGGAGCCTGAGAGAGTGACAGGTCAGCGGTCGACGATGAGGTGTATGGTCCCGTAGGGTTTTGCCTAGCATGTAGAGGCTAGAAGGCCGAATTCTAGATCATCGGTAGTATAAAGGAAAAGAATAAGAGAGCCGGTTTGGCTTGTATGGAATTGATTCATGTATAAACTTTTTTTTATAAATCTTATCTTTGGCATTATTGTACTATGGCAAAGGGCTATTTTAACAAACCTTGTGAAAAGGGCCTTAATTAAGGAACATGTTTATTTATGTCAAACAATGTGGTAGAATTAATTAGAAAATAAAATTGACGCGTGAGTAGGGTGGATAGCGGGAGGATGGAATGCCCCGATGGCACCATCTTACGGACAGGTGGACCCAATTAGTCGGGTAGCTTTCCAACAGATTAAGTGAAAGCCCTATGCTAGATAAATAGGTTCTCGGGCAATTATATTCTAGAAGACTAGGCTAGCGGCTGTGCCTTGCATGGATAAGGAAAAAGCGGTCTCTAGGAATCAAGACTAGGCTAGCGGCTGTGCCTTGCATGGATGAGGAAAAAGCGGTCTCTAGGAATCAAGACTAGTAGTTGCCCAAATTATGATCAATTACCCTATGGGTGATTTGATTTTTAGAAGATCTCGCTTCCCCTGTGGTATAGGACTAGGTCTTACCTATGAATCATATCCTTGAATCTCTGCATGGTCAAGTTGTCGATGAATAGGAAATTTTCTCCAAGTTAAGACTTAGTGGACTATCTTAAGTGTTTTCCCTATTTTGGAAGGACCTTACATGCGTGAAGAAAAAATGATCCGAAAAATCTTAAAGTTGTGCGTGAAGCAAAAATGCAAAAAATCAGTAGAGTAAAGGAAGATGAATTAGAAGACATGAACTTATGAGATGCAAATAATCCTCAAAAGGTACAAGTAAGTGCCAAATTAGGGGATAACCTTAAAGAGGAGCTATGGATTACTTAAGTCCTATGTGGATGTGTTTGCTTGGAGCTACACCATGAAAGGAAATGATCCTCAATTTTATCATCACCATATTAATTTAAGGAAGGATGGAGTCCCGATCCCCTAACAATGGTATAAAATGAATCCCAATTACACCAAGCAAGTAAAGGAGAAGATTTATAATTTGTTAAAAGTTAGGTTTATTTATTCGATGGAGAAAGCCAGCTGGTTGTCCCCAATTATAATTTTTCCCAAAAAGAATGAAAAATTCAGGGTCTATATAGATTATAGGAAGGTGAATGTAGCTACAGTCATATATCCATTTCCATTATCATTCACACATTCCTTGCTAGATGTCATGGGACCGGTCACTAAATGTACTCTTTTCTCGATGGTTTCAATGGGTATAAACAACTGTTAATGGCTTTGAAGGATCGAGAGTGAAGGATCGAGAGAAGACCTCCTTTGTGACAGAATGGGGAGTATTTGCTTCTAATGTGATGACATTTGGCTTGAAAAATGCTATGGCAACCTTTCAGCAATGGTGCATGAGATTTTTGGTTAATACTTGACAAGATTTATGAGCGTCTCCTTGGGAAGGTAGTAGAACACCTCCTTCATCTAAGGTTGTGTTTGGAGAAGTGCCAAAAAGGCTAGTTGAGTCTTAGCCTAATAATATGTGCTTTTGTGGGTGAATGTCAGCATCCTTCTATTATTGGGCACTTTTATTATACCATGTGTATGCACTCTTAGAGATGTTTGTGTGTGAACCCACTTATATGGCGATGGTGCTGCTCGTGCATGATGGTAGGGGTGGTGGTTCACCTCTATGGTCGTGAAGGTGGTCCACCCATGACATGTACCCAAATAGTATTCAGGATTCCCAAAGAAAAGAAAAATCTTATGTGCCTTGTAGTTCCTTTTCTTTCTTTGCGTTTCGAAATTCGGCCTAGCAGTAACCCAACATAGCCTGCACGGAGGCCCAATAGTGTTTGTGTCCCGACTAGCATGCTAACATTATCGGGAATCAGGTTGACACAGTCAAGATTTCGGAGTTCCTGATCCATCGACGTCATCTGGAGTCTAGATCTCGTTTACCATCTACCAATCGGTTGGTTGCAAAAGGCAACAAAGTGGGCACAATGTTTACATTGAATGTAAACATGCCTGAAGTGAGTGTTGCAATGTTTGCAAATGGTTCAAGAATTGTTGCAGACACAGACATTTGGCATAAAAGAATTGGACATGTGAATGTGCACAGAATGAAGTCTATGCAGACTAAAGGAATTGTGACAGGGCTGCCAAAGTTTAAGTTGAAGGTATGCAAAAAATATGTGAAGCATGCTACTTTGGAAAGCAAACAAAGCATGTATTTCCAGATGATAGAAATGTGAGCAGAAATGCACTAGATGTTGTGCATTCAGATGTATGGGATCCTACGAAGACCATGTCTATGGGAGTTGCAGGTATTATGTGACATTTATTGACCACACAAGGAAAGTGTAGGTATACTTCATGAAAAGGAGAAGAGTGAGGTGTTCACTCATTTTCAGAATTTCAGAGTTATGGTTGAAAAGCAAATAGGGAAACATGTAAAGTGCCTAAGGTCAGATGGAGGGGGAGAGTACTTCTCCAATGAGTTCTCTGAATTTTTGTAAAAGAATGGTATTCAGAGACAGTTTACATGCAGATACACTCCGCAACAAAATGGAGTTGCTGAGCGAAAAAACAAGCACATTGACATCAAAAAGAAGGCCCAAAAGCCTACAACAGTGAAGGGGAGAGGGACACCAGCTATAACACCACAAAGGATAAGAAAGAGGTCTCTCCTTGAATCTCTTCAAGAGATTGCTGTGAGCAAGAAGAGGAGGAAACATTTGATGAGCCTCCAGATGTGGTGTTGGGCAAGGATTAGAGTGTTCGGATAATACATGATGTGTTAGCAAGGACAAACCAATTGAGTAGGGTAAAGGTATTCAAGTTGTGAGGGTTTAACATCATAATGTAGAGCATGAAAATCCATCTTCCTACACAGGGAAGACAGGCCAAGGAAATGATGAGGGAGGTGAGCAGCCAGGTTGTTGATAGTGACATGTAAATGGCTAGTGTCTTTAAAGTCTTCAACATAACAACCATCAGGGTTAAACCGAACCTGCAAACCCTACTCAATCATCTGGCCAACTGAAATCAGATTCTTTGTTTTGTTCAGAACATGAAGTACATCTGTAAGGTACTTCACTTTGCCATCCTGCATAGACAATGGCACATCTCCAACATGGGTAATTGGATGAGCAGTGTCATCCCCTGTTTCCACAAAACTTGTTCTTGGTCTTTCAAGGTTTTTCATCTCCTTGAACCACTCCCCATGACATCATGTGTTTCGAAGCACCTGAATCAATGTACCATACATCATCTTTATGTGCTACTTCAACATTTTCAGACATGGCATTAACGACATGCTGCATAACAAAAAACCTTTCATTATCCTCATTGTTTCTACTCGAGGATGCATAGTTGTTTTGCTGCAATTTCCCATTTTGCATGTCAGCCTGCACATGTCCAGGCTTACCACTATAAAAGCATCCACGTGTATCATTATACTGCCTTTGCCAATTTCCATGACCTCTTTGACTCCCCCTGCCCTCTGAATTGGCCTCTTCCTCCTACGTGTTGTTGTTGTTGTGAATTTTGGGATTGTTGTTGTTGCTGCTGATTACCTGTTCAACCACCTCCTTGGCCACGTCCACGGCCTCCTCTACCTCGTCCTCTTCTTGAACTTGTATAGAAGGCCTGTTGCTCTGAACTGTTTTTGTTTTATGAAGACTGTTGGTCTTCACCCAAGCTCTTCTCTTCTATAATCAACATAGACACCAAATCTGTGAAATTGGGAATGTTTTCCTGAGTCTGAAAAGACGTCTTGAACGCCTTGTATTGTGGTCCGAGACCACGTAGATAGACTTCCACCTTATCATCATCATCTACTGAAACACCAATAGATGCAAGAGATTCCACAATACCCTTGATCTTCAATGCATAGTCATTCACACACATACTCTTTTTCTCCATATCTTTTTCTCCACAGTATGAAGTTCATTATTCAACTGTATCTTTCGTGCCTTGGTATTCGTTTCATAGAGTTTTACCAAGGTGTCCCACGCCTCCTTGGGGGACTTGGCATCCTGTATGTGCCCAATCATGGTGTCCTGTATAGTGATAGAGAGCCAATACATAAATTTTCTAGCTCCTTGGTTCCAATCCTTGAACTCTTTCACATTAATGATACAGGTGGCTTTTATTGTGGTAAGCCTGGATATGTGCAGGCAGATTGTTATAAGAAGTAGACTGACATGCAAAATGGAAAATTACAGCAAAACAACTATGCATCCTCGAGCACAAACAATGAGGATAATGAAAGGTTGTTTGTCATGCAGCATGTCGTTAATGCCATGTCTGAAAATGTTGAAGCAGCACATAAAGATGATGTATGGTACGTTGATTCAGGTGCTTCGAACCACATGACAAGTCATGGGGAGTGGTTCAAGGAGATGAAAAACCTTGAAAGACCAGGTTTTGTGGAAATAGGGAATGACACTACTCATCCAATTGCCCATGTTGGAGATGTGCCATTGTCTATGCAGGATGGCAAAGTGAAGTATCTTGCAGATGTACTTCATGTTCCAAACATAACAAAGAATCTGGTTTCAGTTGGTCAAATGATTGAGCAGGGTTTGCAGGTTCGGTTTTATGTTGAACGGGTTCCTCCTCATTACATAAAGTAGAAATGAGAACATGATCCACATGAGAATAATTTGCATGATGAGAACCTGCACATGTTCTGCTAGGTAAACGAGCTACCAACTTACTATCCCTCATGTCTGCACAAGCCATTTTGGCATATGCCTAGATTCTTCTATGGCTACTCTCTCCTCATCCACTACATCCTCAATAATTGCCTTATCATCAAAAGGCTGATATGCAAGCTGATTTTGCACCTGCAAAAAGACTGAATTTCAGCACTTGGTTGAGCATTCAAATGCCCTACATATGGCTACCCTCCATTAAATAAAGGTAGGAGTGAATCAAACATGTCCCCTGTGAGCATACATTCTGTTGTTTTTTTGCATGAAAGCATGGGCTAAATTGATTTTTCAACAAAAACAAAGGTAGGAGTGAATCAAACATGTCTCCCCTGTGAGCATACATTCTGCTATTTTTTTGCATGAAAGCATGGGCTAAACTGATTTTTCAACAAAAACAACATCTCTACTTACCAAAATATGCACCAGATGGTAGAGTCTATATCCCTTGCTTTCTGACCTGTATCCCACAAATATGCATTTAACTACCTGATCATCAAGCTTACTGCGTTGTTGCTCAGGCACAAGAGCATAAGAAAGATAACTAAAAGCACACAAATGAGCCACAAAAGGCTTCCTGCCATGCCAAGCTTCATAAGGAGTTTTACATTGCAAGGCCTTGGTAGGGCATTTGTTCAACACATAGTTTGAGCACATAGTTACCTTAACCAAAACCATGAGGTAAATCTTGGGCTTTCACCATACATCGTGCCATCTCCATGAGAGACATGTTCTTCCTCTCAGCCACACCATTTTTTGAGGTGTGTATGGCACTATATATTGATACCTTATGCCTTTTTTAGCCATATATGCATGAAATTCCTTGGAAATATTCTCCCCCCCCCTCGATCTGAACGAAGGGTGCCAACTTTACATTCATATGAATTTTCAGCCACCATGGATACAAAGTGCCTAAAGCACATAAAAACCTCTGATTTTTGCTTTAATGGATACACCCAGCTATATCTGGAGTAATCATTAATAAAAGTGACGAAGTAGAGATATCTCTCAATAGATGGTGTCCTCATAGGACCACATACATCACTATGTATAAGCTATAATTTCTTAACAACTCTCATAGATCCATCCTTTAGAAATGATGCCCGATGCATTTTACCAAGAATACACCCCTCATATACATGTCTAGGGGTCTCAAGAGTTGGCAACTCAGACACCGTATCATGCCTTTGAAGGCATAACAAACTGCCATGATTCAGATGGCCAAATCGTGCATGCCATAATTTTGCATCACTCATAGCAAGAGTCATAGAGACTGAGCAAGCATCATGCTGCAACTTTTCAAATACATCCATCTTGTATAGGCCATGAAACAACGGTACCTGAGGTAATGATAGAATTACCATCATTTCTATCCTGAACTGTACATCTGTCACCCACAAATTTCACCATCAAGCTTGACAAGGCTAAGGCTAAAACTGACAGCAACTTCTTCTTAATGCCTGGCACATATAAAACTTTAGAAAGAGTAAATGCACCCCCCAACAGTGAGCACAACTCTACCAAATCCTTTGACAGGATATGAGGAACCATTTGCACATGTGACGGTTCTTGCACTTGGGATAGATTCCAAAGATGAGAACAAATTTTTTTGTGAAGTAATGTGCTTACTAGCACCACTATCAAAGTACCAAGCATCAGATTCTACCACTAATGGCATGCATACATCATGAACAGAAGGGTCATAACTACAATGTACAGTCCATGCCCAATCATCTTGAGAAAAACTTACAGATTCCTTCTTCTCTGCACTTGGTGCAGATGCATCAGCCCACAACCATGCCCGATTCTTTCTTTTTCTCCTTCTCTAGCCTTTTCTTGCATTCATTTATGTAGTGCCCCGGTTTCCTACAATAGTGACACTTGCCCTTCTTTTTAGGCTTATCACCTTCTTTCTCTGCATCCTTACCTGAGGATTTTGATTGTCTTATAGCCACCATGCGAAGAACAAAAGCTTGGTCACCAACTCACATAACAGATCTGTTACTCTTCCTGTAAGAGTACTGAAACAGCTCATCAAATGTAAGGGCTTTGTATTTCCCTTCATCATGAGTCTAAGGGTAGAGGCAAAACTCTAATAAGAATCCGAAAATGAATTAAGAATTGTGGACAGTGCCAATGTACTGTCAGGATATATCTCATCCACATTAGCGAGCTGCTCCTTAAAATCTTTGATCTTGGTCAAGAAGCTGTCCATTGAGTCTCCCTTATTCATGTGCTTAGACTCCAACTGTTTGCGCAGATATGCAACACGTGCTTCATATTACGCACCTAGTATAATGCAGCAAGTGCATCCCATGCCTATTTTGAAATCTTACATGACCAAATATGAGGAATAATGCTTCACTTCACAGAACGTGCAAGCAATGCATGTGCCTGTGCATCTCTTCCATCCCATCTCGTTTGAGCAGTAGTGGAAGGTACTGGTGGTGCATGTGGAGAAGCTACATCTGTATTAGATTCTACTTCAAATGTACCTGTAGCACCTGGTTGCATTTGTAGTTGTGAAACAGGACGAGTTTCACTATCATTGACCACGTTCCAAAGGCCTTTAGCAACCAGTACGTGCCTCAATGGGTAGTTAGTCCCATCACGTTTGTCCTCAGTAGACAACATGTTGAATATATCACTAGTGCCAGCCATGGCTGTCTACCAAATGCAAAATCTTTCAACACACTGCAAGTACTTATTCACTAAACGCAACCCTGGATGGTTACCAACTGACTGAATCACGTGCAAAGTGTATGAAAAATAACGCAGAGTAGAGAATAGAGTGTTACTGGTGAAAGTATGATGGTCAACGTTGTTGAAGACATTGTAGATACTACTGCACACCAAATCTTTGCCCCTGCACAGCCCAAACACGCAAAATCGAGCAGAACCAATCCAAAATGACACCTCCCTAGAATGTCTGTGAAAACTTTGCAGTGCCCAAAACACTCCCGAAACATGCCTGAATTGCACCACGGACCTCAAAAATTTTGTATACAGTACACTACAGTATATACATTCTTCTATAAGAGGGTATCTTAATCGGAGACAAAAAAACAGGGTTGTGAGAGGAAGGAGGCAGACTACTAGATCAAGTGTCAAAGGAAGCTAGCTCTGATACCAATTGTTGGAATTAGGGTTAGGGTTGCAACAATGCACACACACAAGATACACTTTCATACACGTGATAAATTACGGGTGCATGTATAGTCGCGCATGTATTTGAATAGAATCGGGCGCGTGTATTTTGGCATTTAAATTCACGTGTATATTGGCATCTATCAGCACGTGTATAAGCGCGTGTATAACATGCAATAATACACACATCAATACACGCATCAATATATGCTTGGTAAAGAAAAACTGAATTCCTTTACAAAATTAAAAACTATTTTCTTTAAACCATCTCATAGTACATTATAGTATATATCATTACACAATCCCACTACATGCATTTACAACAATGAAATATATTCAAAAATAAATCATGAGATGATAATTAAAAGACAACACATACAATAGAAATGTCATCAATTTAGAACGATACAGTGATGGATTGGTTAGGGTTCGATCTCATCTTCAATAAGATCCATCCTTGCCAAACGATCAACATTAATATCCATTTGATCAATTTGTAAGGCTACGATTAAATTTATTCCACTATCGATATTCTGTCCATTGATAATGGTATCGATGTCCTGATCATCCTCCATCAACATCACCATCATCCTCAATGGTAGGGTCATTCTCATGATCATGAGAAATGGTACGCTCATCCTCATTATCATGATCATCTCTTATTTCTTGATCATCGATCACAACATCTTCATTGGCATGTTCGACATCATCTTCATTGCGGCTTGTTACATCCTCCATATGCTCCATATCAGTGAATGTATTATACATCACTTTGGAACGTGGTGCAATAGGAATGACGTACCACCATTTATTGTCATGCACCATTGGTAGATAAATAACCTACTCAAATACACATACTACAGTAATTAATTAGCATATCAAAAGTCAAGGGGTACGCGAGCTTAGATATATATGTACATGAAACACATTAGTAAAAAAATGCATACCTGCTCACATTGTTGTGGCAATACGAGCCTATCTTTCTTTGTTTGCTAAAACTTTGTAGAGTCAATAGTTACATAGCCACTTGGATGGCGTTTTATCGTTGCATTAGGCCCTTTTTCCACCACGTTCATTTGCCATTTGACATCCAAAACATACACAAAGAAGCGACGAAAGTCAAGCCTAAATATGTCTTGGATTGTGCCACAATAATCATCCATTTTTCCATTAGCTCCCTCAAAGCTACTAATGACACCGCAATCTTGTGTATTCCTCTTTTCATCAATTCTTTGTGTTCGAAAATGCTTGCCTTCACACCATATAGCATTGAACATAGTGCACTGGACCAAAATAGAAGCAATATTTGTGTAAGCAATGTGAATAAATATTAAAAGCAAATCACTTACAACTAATGCAAAACATTAGTTCTATGTACCTTTAACATGCATCCTTGTGCATACTCCCATTCTTCCGCCATGATATGCAGCCCCTCATCGCTCTCTGCTCTCTCCATTTCCTCATGCAACCAATCAACATGGATATCATTCGAAAGTGTTGCTAGATGCTTAGGGTATGCCTTACGAGAGCCATGTTGCCTCCAAAAGAGAGCTCTTTCTGCTTGCCTTTTTGTCTTTGCATCCTCATATCTTGTAACCCATTTGCTCATCACATCACTATTAAGGATGCAAGTGAAATTGAGATCATCAATCAATGTTCTGTCAATTACTTTACTCTATCCTTTTCCTTGAGGCACAATAGAGGTCATCCTCAAGTCCTCTTCATTGCTCCATAGTCGTGGCAAAGAGCTGTCCACCTGACCAAGAAATTCTGAAATATATACAAGAGACTCTTGTATCAACCAACCCTCGGCCATGCTTCCTTCAGGCCTTGCACTTTGCCTCACAAAGTCTTTTAAGGTCTTCATGAAGTGCTCTAGGAAGAACATCCAACGTGCATGCACAGTGCCACATAAAGCGATTTCGTCCACTAAATGCACAATGAGATGTAGTTGACTTGTGAGAATGGTTCGCGAAAAAGTCTCCTCTACCAAACAAACCACCTCCACTGCCATAACACGCGCATCATCCAACGTGGCTGGATCAATTGCTTTGGAACTAACATATCTGAAAAATAAATAAATAGTACGTTATACCTCATGCACGTTCATTTTGCAAGGTATAATGAAGGGTGATCTGACATGGGTTTTACATACCTCACAAGCTCGCCCATCTTATAAATACATTTTTTCAAACTCTTCTTTGCACAATGGTCGATGCTAGTAGGTAGTATGAACTACGCACATAAGAGCACATGTATGTATGGTTTATGGCATTATAAAATTTAATTTCAACGTACAAGACTTGGAAAACACTTACTTTGAGCATCTTGTGCCAATCGTGGGACTTCAACCCATATAGTTGCTCAACGCCTCTTTTCTTAGTGGTTGTAAAGGCTCCCTTCAATGATCTCATGCATCCAGTGGGAGTACGCAAAGTGGTGATGGCCTGCTTTACCTGCTTCTCCTCTTTCTTTGATATAATCCATGGTGCGGGTGGAAGACGAACGTGCCCACCCTCCTCTCATGGCCAAGCTTGACGCATACGTCCTGCGATCCGCAAGTCCTCACGTACGCTAACATTGTCTCGTTTACCAATAACATGTTCCCAAATACCAGATCCCACATTCTTAAAGATGTGCATGGGATCAAGAAGATGGCTGATCTTAAGATGGGTCTAATATGGTAGCAAAAAAAAATGGAGTACCTACACAAGGGATTGCTCTATGTGACCTTTAATCCAATTAGAGACTACACAAAACAAGTTTGAAAAACATTACTATACATGTTCATGCCATCTGGAGGAAGAATATTTGTAGACTCCCAAATACGCTTCCAATCTTTTGCACGAAGTGTTTGTGGAGGAATGTTACTCTTACTAGTAACATATTTAGGATGATCTGAGGGGAGAAATCGATGATGATTATCGAATATGGTCTTACACAAACCGTCTCAGCATACTCATGTACTAACGAAGGGCCACAAACAGGACATGCATGTTTACTCGATGTTTTCAAACCTGTTAAAATATAAATAAAAGTTAGAATAATAAAGTCAATATTTATAATTAATATAGCCAATAGTATTAGAGTAGGGAGGTAATTAGAATTCTTACTAGAACAATCGCTATATCTTGGAAAGTCATGCATTGTCCACATCAACACTGCTTTTAAGTCGAAGGTGTCGAGAGGAGGGAGGCCTACTAATGTCCACCACCGCAACACCTCTCCATAGTTCCTCCAACTCATCAATCAACGGTTCGAGATAAACATCCATATGCTTGACTTTATGTTTCCCTGGAATTAGAAGGGATAACATAAGATGTCCCTTCTTGATCGCCATTGATGGTGGAAGGTTGTAATTCACCAACATAACTGGCCACACGCTGTATGCAGTGCTTTTGAAACCAAATGGATTCACTCCATCCATACCTAGGCCAAGTCTCAAGTTTCTGGGCTCTGTTTTAAAGCTGGGCCACTCATCTTCAATATGCTTCCAAGCAAGAGTGTCTGCGGGAATTCTCCACATGCCATCATCCAATCGATGTGAGGAATGCCATGACATGAGCTCTACTATGGATTTGCACTTGAACATGTGTTCGATGTGAGGAATTATAGGAAAGTGTCGCGAGACTTTACGAGGTACATCAAAACTCTTCACATCTGTTCTATACCTTGCTTCACCACAAGTGGGACAATGTCGAGCCTCCTTATGCGTCACACGAAAGAGAATGCAATCATTGACGCATGCATGTATGCGATCATAATCCAATCCTCCAAGAGATGTCACATAGCGCCTCGCTATGTCTCTTCAGGTGGGTAGTCTATTTCCCTTTGGAAGTATGTTTGATAATAGCCTGCATCATCCAATATCATCAATTAGTCCTAAATCCTAAACCTTAAACCACTAATTCAAATTTGCAAGTTAGAATGCTTACTTCAATAATGCATCAAGACTTGCATTGCTATTGAGTAGTTCAAGTGAAGCACGTAAAATAGAGAATGTGCACCCTTCAAAAACCGGTGTCGATGAAGCCTTGTAAAGATGCTCTTGTTCCATATCATCGTCGTCCATACCTTTGGGATCATCCTTAAAAAGATTCCACACCATATCATCAAACACTTCCTCTTCCACAACTTCGTGGGGTGCAGGGCTATTGTCATCCCTTTCCCACTCGTCTCTGACAATAGATCCCGAAGCTCGAGCATCATCTCGTCGATGCTTTGCGTGCTCTCGTCGCGCGTAGGGCATCACGTTAGGGTGTGGTACTGCATCCTGCTTCAATTAGAGTTTATATATTACAACTCCATTAATTTAATTTGGATACTGTGACACGAAGTTGGGGTTTGGACTTCGATCACTTCTCAAAATCAAAACACACTTGTATGAAACCTCACAGCCTCCTCACCTCCCTTTCTCTCCCTAAGTTAAGATAAAGATATACACATCAAAGGTGAGATCATAATTCATGGAAGAAAAGATGAAAGGCTCTGGAGAGGCAAGAATTTTTGCCAGTCTTGCAGCTCCAAATAAGAGGTTGGAAGAAAATCTTCCGACTCAGGATTATGTGAACGGAAACATACGGAGAATATTGGTAAGGTTCATCCGTTTGAATTGGACGATTTGGTCGGAACATATTAAAGCAAATGAATATAGCAATCACTTACAAGAGGATAAGACACATGGGATTGGCCTTTTGATAAGAGATTAAGAGAAATTAATCATTATTAAAAAGAAAGAATGGCCAAAAGTTTAAAAAAAATAGAGAGATACAGAGAGTTGCAATTTTAAATCCATATATGCTGTGCAAAAGAGGATTACATAGGTGCGTAGATCTTGAAGAGAGCTTCGCGCTCATATAAAAACTTTCAAAAACGGACAACTAAGCAAAAAGTTATGAGCATTTTACTACAAGACTATAAAATTGCCGAAATTTGCCTAAAAGTTAGCAACTTTGGGAGAAATTCTGATCATCAATGAAGTGAGGGATTAAGAAATTAGTTACATGAGTGGAAAGAGCATATAAAGATCTTCCTAGCCATATGATCAATTTAAGAAACCAACACCCGAGTGATGAGTAATTATCGATTGAAAATTGGGTATTGGACCACAAAAACTGCACTTCCCTCTCTTTGCATGAAACCTCAATTTTCACATAGCCTCTTGCCTTTCATCTCCTTCATGATTCAAGCTAGAGGGTAAGGGTTAACATTGCTCAGCGGACAATCGTAAAGATTTACCTATGGTCCCCAAAGTCTTTCGGCATGCTCATTACTGCTAAAACCATTGGTACCTCCAAAGGAGGGTGGCAATAAGGCAAGGGCTACCTTGAGAAGTCATAGGCCCACCAAGATAATAACTCCTTATCCCACTTATCATGAATCATCAAAGAGGTCCAAAATTGGGTTAAGCATGAGGAGCTAATGCTAAATGAGACGTTCACATGTAAAGAGAGTGTTTGAATAGGGGTTTGAAAGATAAGAGAATGGCAATGACACAAAATGCTCAATTGAGGAGGCTCATTCCTTGATTTGAAAGGGAGAGGCGGGCTCCTTTTATAGGTGGAGAATCACCCTCTCTTCCATTGTTACAAATTACAACATAAAAATCTTCAACCCTTCAGTGACATAAGGGTAGATGTCACCATCAATTGTCCTCTTAGGCTAAGTCTTCTATTGATTATTAAATTGAAGACTTTTTGACTTTGAGAGTGTGATGAGATAATAGCCAAGTCTAAGTGGCATGTAGGTGGAGATCCCACTTACACATGGCGGAATTCTCCTCTTCCATGTAGGCATTCTAGAAGAATCTTTCCCAATTATGCACCTACACACACTCCTCCACACGCATTCCACACTCCCCAACTTGTAGCCTTATGGTGAATACCATATTAATAATACAATAAAAATCCATGTGAGCATGAAGGCCCACTTTTATTTTCCACATCACTAGCCTATCTACCAGACCAAATTATTTATCAAGCATACTTGTGGCATTTACAATGTGTGCACCCTAAATCAAGTAAATCCATTATATTTGAAGATAGAATGTTGTTATCAAGGTAGCCGCCAAGCCGCCGCATCACCACGCCATTATTCCATTGTGGGCACCGCAATCTTCTTGGACAAGCTTCCACCTTATTACCATTGCGAAACCATCAAAATATGCACAAAATTGAAAATGAAAGATATCAATTTTTCATGTCACATCTTTCTCCCTAGCAGATCCTCCATGCTTGTCTGGGGGGTCTACTGGCCATGCTGCTCGAGGGTAGAATATCTTTAGCCGGTACTCATTGGCACATCCGGGAACCTCCTGGCCACTTGCATCCTCTAGAAGATAGGTGTTATTTTTGAACTTTTACTTTATCTTGAAGGGACCTTCCCAGCGTCGAAGAATCTTCTTATCCAGCCGTTTCTCCACACGGCCATCATACCTCTTTTCCTCCTGGATAAAATAAAACTATCCCCCCAGCCCCACATTGCCTGGAAGGGCTAAAGGCTCCATCAAAATGCATAGTGAAAGCAGTTGGTGGCGTTTCCAAATCTTCATATACTTCTTCCTTTGCTCCTGTTCCTTCTCCCTCTTCCTTCCTTGTAAGCAAATCTGCAAGAGAGGCCCTAGTGGTGTTTTCTGTAATAAAAGTGAAAGAGAATTCTTGAAGCTCACAAATCCACTTTTTGCAAACTTTCCTCCTACAGGATTGGGCTTGCGGACCAAGAATTGTAAATAAGGTTGAGATGTGAGGAAGAAAAAAGGGCGAGGTAACAAGTATGACCTGAACTTCTTTACTACAAAAACAAGAGACAAACCACCTTTCTCCATTTCACCATACCTCTCCTCGCATCAGTGAGTTGTCGGCTTGCATAATACACTGGTTGCATACACCCTTGCTCTCCCTTTTGCAAGAGTATAGCACCCACTGAATGTGATAAGACACTTGGGTTCACATAAAATTCCTCCCCCCACCTAGGAGGCTGCACAATTGGACTTTGACTCATGCATTCCTTGAGCAAACAAAAAGATTGAATTTGATCGGGCCCCCATTGGAAAGAAACATTCTTCTTTGTCAACAGATTTATAGGATGCATCTTCTCAGAAAACATGTCAACAACAAAGCGTTGGTAGTACTTTGTTTTACCCAAAATCCTCCTTACCTCCCGTACATTGGTAGGTGGTGGGAGGGCCACAATTGCCTGCACCTTCTCAAGATCCATCTCTATGCCTTCTTTTGAGATAACATGTCCCAAAGAGAACCACCTTCCTTCGTGCCAAGCAGCATTTTCCAGGATTAAGACACCCTTTTGCATCATTAATACTTTGCAAGCCAACCTCAACTTTTCCAAGTGATCCATGCGGCTTGAGTAAATGCAAAAATCATCCAGAAAGACCCTTATAAACTTCCCCAAGTAAGGTGCAAATACCTGACTCATGAAGCGTTGAAAAGTTGCTGGTGCATTGGTCAAGCCAAATGGCATCACCCTATAGGCATACACTCCCCAAGGGGTGATAAATGAGGTTTTCCTTTGATCTTCTTCATAAATTCAGATTTGAAAGTATCCAGAGTATCCATCACACACTGAATACAACTCATGACCTGCAACTTGATCCAAAATCTCATCCTGAAAGGGTAGAGGATAATAATCCCTCTTTGTGCATGCATTCAAAGGGCGAAAGTCCACACACACATGCCATTTTCCACCCTTTTTGGGAGTGACTACAACTGGGGAAATCCACTCTGAATTTTCTACTGGAAAAATAAATCCAGCTTCAAGCAAATTAGTTACCTCCTTCTTAAGCACCTCTGCTTGCACTACTCCCAAACGCCTTAGCCGTTGTACCACTGGCTTACTTTGGGGCTTGAGATCAATCTTGTGCTCTACTAGGATAACTTGGCGTACTTGTGAGTAGCTGTTTGCAAAAAGGTTAGGAAATCCATCCAACATTTTTAAGTAATTCTCCCTTTCAGTACCTGCTATGGACTCATCAAGAAGAAGTTCATTCTGTTGGTGAAGACTAGTGAGGTCCACATCTCCTTTCTTGCACATGGTTGAAGAAGCTTCCCCTTCCAAGGCTCCATTGTCTTTAGCATCCCCCCTTCCTAGGGAAAGACCAAATGCAACTCCCTCCACCTCTCCTTCTGAGAGATGGAATCCTCGGAGCTACCACTTGTCTCTTCTTCATCGGCGGATGACTTTGACTCTGAACTTTCGGAAGTTGAAGGTTCACCTCTTACCACTTTCTTGCGAGACAACTCTTAATGTTGTAGTGGACCTTCGTATTCTCACCTTGTAGAATAAGATCACCTGTCTTCCACTTTTGAATTGCTTTCACTTGGCGAAGCCATGGCCTACCCAATATCAATGGGTAAGCCCTAGCATCAGGCTTTGTAGGAATGACCTGAAAAGTTATAGGCACAAAAATACCACATACATCCACTCCCAAATTCCTGACAATTCCTAAGGTTTTCACCCTAGTATTATCAGCAAGTTTGATGCGATAGGGAGAGTTAGTAGAAGACAACTTTAAGTCAGCATCTTTCATTGTTTTTTCACTCATGACATTGATTGACGCACCTCCATCAATGTATGCATTAGAAATTGTTTGCCCCTCAATGATGACATCAATCACAGGCACATCATCTCCTACATCAATATCCACCTTTTGTTTCCTCTTCTTCTGAACATATTTCCTCTAAAAGTGCTAAACTTTTATCCTCAATTTTCCTCAACTTTGGACACTCAGTGCGATAGTGCCCCTTCTCTTGACATTCATAGCATGTGACACTACTTCTATCTAGGTTTATCCTCAGCTCGTGGAACCCTAGGTGGCCTTGCATTGACTAAGTGTAACTTCAGATTAGCAAATTCTGCCATAAGTTGTGCAATGTTATGATCCAAGGATGGAGCTTGTACCTGAGATGTTGAGGCTATCTCTACTCGTGGTGGGGTTGGCACACTCGGAGAAGATTGGAATGTGGACTCAATATGAAGAGTGGCCTCCTTCTTCAAAGCAATACGAAGTGCCTCTTTAAAATTAGTGGGATCTTTTCTAAGAACTTTTCCATCCAAGCGGGGATCCAAAGCCCTGATAAACTTGCTCATCTTAAGGTGTTCCATTGCTAAAGAACTCTTTGAATCTTCCATAGAAGGTGAAGAAGAAGAAGAAGCAACAACATGTAAAGCAGCTTGTTGATATTTGATGAATAAGGCTTCATACCTCACTGAAAAGGCAGAAACTGACTCTCCATCCTTTTGGAAAATTTGATCCAATTGCAATAGTAAAGCATTTGGCGACTCCACTGTCCCAAATCTCTCCTTCATTGCTTTGGTCAACCTTTCCCAATCATTCTTGGACTCCTCTGGCAAAGCCTCATGCCAAGTTAAGGCCACACCCTCCAAGAAATCTAGAAGTATTTCTATCCTCTCCTTCATAGACCAACCCGTCAAGCGGCATGCTCGGTTAAACTCTCAGAGATAACTCCCTGGGTCTTCTCCTTCCAATCCTTGGAACACCGGAATGTTGAGCATCTTGCACCAAAAGATGAGTAGCAACAAGGGAAATTTACTTGTTTCAAAATAACTTTCCTTTAATCATGCGGGACCTTGAGGTTGAAATAGAATAATTCTAAGTAAAACCTGCCCGCCGTCTCCACCAAAATATGTGACACGAAGTTGGGGTTTGGACTTCGATCACTTCTCAAAATCAAAACACACTTGTATGAAACCTCACAGCCTCCTCACCTCCCTTTCTCTCCCTAAGTTAAGATAAAGATACACATCAAAGGTGAGATCATAATTCATGGAAGAAAAGATGAAAGGCTCCGGAGAAGCAAGAATTTTTGCCAGTCTTGCAGCTCCAAATAAGAGGGCAATTCTTTGTTGGAAGAAAATCTTCCGACTCAGGATTATGTGAACGGAAACATACGGAGAATATTGGTAAGGTTCATCCGTTCGAATTGGACGATTTGGTCGGAATATATTAAAGCAAATGAATATAGCAATCACTTACAAGAGGATAAGACACATGGGATTGGCCTTTTGATAAGAGATTAAGAGAAATTAATCATTATTAAAAAGAAAGAATGGCCAAAAGTTAAAAAAAACAGAGATACACAGAGAGTTGCAGTGTTAAATCCATATAAGCTATGATAAAGAGGATTACATAACTGTGTAGAGCTTGAAGAGAGCTTCGCGCCCATATAAAAACTTTCAAAAACGGACAACCGAGCAAAAAGTTATGAGCATTTTACTACAAGACTATAAAACTGCCGAAATTCGCCTAAAAGTTAGCAACTTTGGGAGAAATTCTGATCATCAATGAAGTGAGGGATTAAGAAATTAGTTACATGAGTGGAAAGAGCATATAAAGATCTTCCTAGCCATATGATCAATTTAAGAAACCAACACCTGAGTGATGAGTAATTACCGGTTGAAAATTGGGTATTGGACCACAAAAGCTGCACTTCCCTCTCTTTGCATGAAACCTCAATTTTCACATAGCCTCTTGCCTTTCATCTCCTTCATGATTCAAGCTAGAGGGTAAGGATTAACATTGCTCAGCGGATAATCGTAAAGATTTACCTATGGTCCCCAAAGTCTTTCCGCATGCTCATTACCACTAAAACCATTGGTACCTCCAAAGGAGGGCGGCAATAAGGCAAGGGCTACCTTGAGAAGTCACAGGCCCACCAAGATAATAACTCCTTATCCCACTTATCATGAATCATCAAAGAGGTCCAAATTTGGGTTAAGCATGAGGAGCTAAGGCTAAATGAGACATTCACATGTAAAGAGTGTTTGAATAGGGGTTTGAAAGATAAGAGAATGGCAATGACACAAAATGCTCAATTGAGGAGGCTCATTCCTTGATTTGAAAGGGAGAGGCGGGCTCCTTTTATAGGTGGAGAATCACCCTCTCTTCCATTGTTACAAATTATAACATAAAAATCTTCAACCCTTTAGTGACATAAGGGTAGATGTCACCATCAATTGTCCTCTTAGGCTAAGTCTTCTATTGATTATTAAATTGAAGACTTTTTGACTTTGAGAGTGTGATGAGATAATAGCCAAGTCTAAGTGGCATGTAGGTGGAGATCCCACTTACACATGGCGGAATTCTCCTCTTCCATGTAGGCATTCTAGAAGAATCTTTCCCAATTATGCACCTACACACACTCCTCCACACGCCTTCCACACTCCCCAACTTGTAGCCTTATGGTGAATACCATCTATACAGGATTAAGGGAGAGTGGCCCTCCCTCCACGTGGGCAAAGGAGGGGGGCCTATTTCAAAATACTCCCTCCTCCTTGCAAGCGTGACGTTCACGCTTGCATTTGAAAATACCCACTCACGTCACGCTTGCATTTGAAAATACCCGGGTCCAATCAATTCCAGTCGCCTGCTGTTCCACGCATGCTGCTCGCCTCGACCTCCACACGGTGCAGGTACGTTTCTAAGGTTCCCTCCACGTGCATTGTCTGCTTTTACTCCGTGTCCATTGTCTGCTTTTACTCCAAGACGTCTTTCATGTCGGGACTGCGATACAGAGAAACGTAGGTGGTGTTAGTGAGGATGGAGAGGTCACTTGCAGTTCTGTGTAAGGCCATCGACAAGTATAGCCATTCATATGTATAGTGTATGCACAGAAGGGAAGGCAAAAATACAAAGATGAGAGGGACTGATAAAAAAACAAGATGACCTACATCTGCACGAATTTGTTTCAGCTTTTCTGCTCGCCATTCTGGATCCCACCATCTCTGTTGGCCACCTCCTCTCCCTCCTTCACCACCTCGGCTGCCTCCTCTCTCGCCCCACCGCCTCTGCCTCTTCCACCCTGTCGGTTTGAACCTCCCCCTCCTCCTCGCATGATGGCCATGGAGAACGCTTTTGACAGCTGACTCCTATGTTGCACCACTGAAACAGGGGATGGAACCGGAGGAGCAAAGAGACACCAAGATCTACCAAGCACAACTATGTTGAGCTGCAATCTGCATGGGTAAAAGGACAATTACGTAAAAAATCTGCAACCTGTAGCAACAACTAGGCAATCTGCAAGTGACAGCAAGCCACAATTAGGTCAAAATACGCAAGAGGATTCCTCATAGCGTCAAAAACGCCCTAGAATATACATGCAACACAGAGAGAGAGGAAAGAGAGCAAACACTGGCATGTTGGCGCCGTGTTTGCTCTACCTGGACCCCATCGATGATACGCCTGTCGCCCACGTCGTAAGGGTGTCGTAAGGGTGCAGCGTCGGGTTGCAGCACATGTCCATAGCCCGCATTTGGGCGAGTTCTTCATGGCGTTGATGAGATGGAAGACGGAGCTGCCCACAGCCCCCATGGCCTCTTCCAACAACAAAAACAACTCCTCTGTTTGCATGCAACAACAGCTCCTCTGTGTTGCATGCAAACAGATTGTGAAGGTGGTGATTGTGAAGATGCTTACATGAGAGTGGGGAGGCACGAAGGGCAGGTAGGGAGGCAGGGAGGGGCGCTGCTATGGAGGAGAGAAGAGAAAAAGGTTGAAAGAGACATTCTCTATGAGGACTTGGTCTTTGAGTGAGTCCAAAGAGCTGAGAGCTAGCTTTCTGGACTGACTCAAAGACCAAGTCCTCAAAGACAAAACACAAAACCAGAAACACAAGCCGACTCCAAGCTTGGATGTAGAGGCGGCAGAGAGAGAGAGAGAGAGAGAGAGAGAGAGAGAGAGAGAGAGAGAGAGAGAGAGAGAGAGAGAGAGGGAGGGAGGGAGGGAGATGATGCATGCATGTCCACCACGGCGCCCAGAAACAGTGAGAAGCTCTCTGCAAACCGACTCCAAGCCTGCAGCCAGCCTGGACGTAGATTCCACCAACGCGCCCAGAAACACTGAGAAGCTGCAAGTCACCTCCAAGCCTTGACGTAGCCCAGAAACGCTGAGAGCTTTGCCCAGAAACGCTGAGAAGCTCTCTACATTTACGTGCAAGAAGCCGACTCCAAGCCTCTATGCAAGAAGCCGACTCCAAGCCTCTGCGTAAAGGCGAAAGAGAGAGAGAGAGGGAGGGAGAGGGAGGGAGGGAGGCAGGGAGATGATGCATGCATGGCATGTTTCTCCACGTGGCGTAGAGGCGGTAGAGAGAGAGAGAGAGAGAGAGAGAGAGAGGGGGGGAGATGATGCATGCATGCATCCCCACGCGTTGATGTGGTAGAGAGAGAGAGAGAGAGAGAGAGAGTAAAATGATTTAAAATAAAAAGTGATTTATCTCTCTCTCTTTCTCTCTCTCTCTCTCTCTCTCTCTCTCTCTCTCTCTCTCTCTCTTTCACTCTCTCTCTCTCTCTCTCTCTCTCTCTCTCTCTGCCGCCTCTACGTCAATCCCCACGCGTTGACGTGGTAGAGAGAGAGAGAGAGTAAAATGATTTAAAATAAAAAGTGATTTCTCTCTCTCTCTCTCTCTCTCTACGGCCTCTACGTCAATATATATACAACAAAATAAATCACTTTTTATTTTAAAAATCCAAAATCATTTTACTCTCTCGAGAAAGAGAGAGAGAGAGAGAGAGAGAGAGAGAGAAGGAGCCGTTTGTATATATATATATTATATATATATACACAACAAAATAAATCACTTTTTATTTTGAAAATCCAAAATCATTTTACTCTCTCTCTCTCTCTCTCTCTCTCTCTCTCTCTCTCTCTCTCTCTCTCTCTCTCTCTCTGCCGCCTCTACGTCAATGCATGGTGGTGGACATTTAGAAACTTTTATATATATATATGTATATATATATATATATATATATATATATATATATATATAGAGAGAGAGAGAGAGAGAGAGAGAGAGAGAGATTTGAATTATACATTTTAGTTGAAAGAATCGTATGTTTTCAGTAAAAATTTAATCGAATAATTTGAAGAAACTTATTGTACGATAGAATGTTACTAATATATAAGCCAGCCAGATTTGATATTTTTGTTGTTTTGGAACTTTACTGAACTTTTCCTCTTTGTAGAGTAAGAATGTAAAACTTACAAATGGATATTTAAATATTAAAATTATATATTTTCTTAAGCATAATTTTTCATTTATAAGTGAATAGTCTATTACATATTTTTAATATTCTAGATTACATTTTTGAAGTGAATAGTCTATTAAATATTTTTCCTCTTTGTAGAGTAAGAATGTAAAACTTGAAAATGAATATTTAAATATTAAAATTATATATTTTCTTGAGCATAAATTTTCATTTAGAAGCTTAAGGGAGACTGGCCCTCCCTCCACGTGTTTTGTTACACACACACACACACACACACACACACACACACACACACACATATATATATATATATATATATATATATATAGAGAGAGAGAGAGAGAGAGAGAGAGAGAGAGAGAGAGAGAGAGAGAGAGAGAGAGAAAGTGTAGAATAATTTTGGTTTTTTAATTAAAAAATGATTGAGAAAAAGTGGTTGCATTTTTGCTAGCCTTCAAATTTTTAAAAATTTTGGTTATTCTATGTATGCCAGGCACCTCAGTTTGCTAGCTTTGAGCTCCACGTGGTCGTGCCTTCGCCTCCTCGAGCTCCTCGACCGCCTTTGTAGAGTAAGAATGTAAAACTTGAAAATGGATATTTAAATATTAAAATTATATATTTTCTTAAGCATAATTTTTCATTTATAAGTGAATAGTCTATTAAATATTTTTAATATTCTAGATTACATTTTTGAAGTGAATAGTCTATTAAATATTTTTCCTCTTTGTAGAGTAAGAATGTAAAACTTAAAAATGGATATTTAAAAATTATATATTTTCTTAAGCATAAATTTTCATTTAGAAGCTTAAGGGAGACTGGCCCTCCCTCCACGTGTTTTGTTATACACACACACACACACACACACACACACACACACACACACATATATATATAGAGAGAGAGAGAGAGTGTGTGTAGAATGATTGAGAAAAAGTGGTTGCATTTTGGCTAGCCTTCAAATTTTTAAAAATTTTGGTTATTCTATGTATGCCAGGCACCTCAGTTTGCTAGCTTTGAGCTCCACGTGGTCGTGCCTTCGCCTCCTCCAGCTCCTCGACCGCCTTTGCCTCCTCCAAGTGCAAACCAGAACTGGTACTGCGCTGCTACCTTGAACTCGATGCAATTGTATACATGAGTGTTGTAATGAATTGTTTTATAATTAATGATTCAACCTAATATAAACATCAATTCAAAACCTTCCTAAAAAGTCAAAGACTGATGACTTTTGATTAATGTTTGATAAAGATAGAATGTTTCTAATATATAAGCCAGCCAGATTTGACATTTTTGTTGTTGTGGAACTTTACTGAACTTTTCCTCTTTGTAGAGTAAGAATGTAAAACTTAAAAATGGATATTTAAATATTAAAATTATATATTTTCTTAAGCATAATTTTTCATTTATAAGTGAATAGTCTATTAAATATTTTTAATATTCTAGATTACATTTTTGAAGTGAATAGCCTATTAAATATTTTTCCTCTTTGTAGAGTAAGAATGTAAAACTTAAAAATGGATATTTAAATATTAAAATGATATATTTTCTTAAGGATAAATTTTCATTTAGAAGCTTAAGGGAGACTGGCCCTCCCTCCACGTGTTTTGTTATACACACACACACACACACACACACACACACACACACACACACACATATATATATATATATATATATATATATATATATATATATATATATAGAGAGAGAGAGAGAGAGAGAGAGAGAGAGTAGAATAATTTGGGGCTTTTAATTAAAAAATGATTGAGAAAAAGTGGTTGCATTTTGGCTAGCCTTCAAATTTTTAAAAATTTTGGTTATTCTATGTTTGCCAGGCACCTCAGTTTGCTACCTTTGAGCTCCACGTGGTCGTGCCTTCGCCTCCTCGAGCTCCTCGACCGCTTTTGCCTCCTCCAAGTGCAAACCAGAACTGGTACTGCGCTGCTACCTTGAACTCGATGCAATTGCATACATGAGTGTTGTAATGAATTGTTTTATAATTAATGATTTAACCTAATATAAACATCAATTCAAAACCTTCCTAAAAAGTCAAAGACTGATGACTTTTGATTAATGTTTGATAAAGATTTGGATTGTTTTGTTTTAAATAAAATATTTATTTATATAGAATATATATATATATATATATATATATATATATATATATATATATATAGAGGACTATCTAAAGATTTCAAACAAAATGTATTATATATATTTATCTATACCTTGAACTCGATGCATTCATGGATGGGAGAGGAGGCTATTCACATGAACGGTTGATGTCAACGGTGTGGCCAACGGCAGCCCCTTCGCCATGGCAGAAGGAAACGATCGATCACTGTCTTGGTTTTTGTTGTGATACCTGAGAAGCCCATGGGACCAAATCCCTTCTGCATTGCATTGCCCCTCATACCTCTTATGCTCGAATTATTGACATACACGCCTTCAAGAACAGATTCCTTTATGAAAGTTGGCACAGTATGTGTCCTCTACATGGGGAACATGCATGTTGTTCAAACAATGTGTCCTCTACATGGGGAACATGCATGTTGTAATGAATTGTTTTATAATTAATGATTCAACGTAATATAAACATCAATTCAAAACGTTCCTAAAAAGTCAAAGACTGATGACTTTTGATTAATGTTTGATAAAGATTTGGATTGTTTTGTTTTAAATAAAAGATTTATTTATATAGAATAAATATATATATATATAGAGGACTACCTAAAGATTTCAAACAAAATGTATTATATATATTTATCTATACCTTGAACTCGATGCATTCATGGATGGGAGAGGAGGCTATTCACATGAACGGCTTGATGTCAACGGTGTGGCCAACGGGGGCAGCCCCTTCGTCATGGCAGAAGGAAACGATCGATCACTGTCTTGGTTTTTGTTGTGATACCTGAGAAGCCCATGGGACCAAATCCCTTCTGCATTGCATTGCCCCTCATACCTCTTATGCTCGAATTATTGACATACACGCCTTCAAGAACAGATTCCTTTATGAAAGTTGGCACAGTATGTGTGCTCTACATGGGGAACATGCATGTTGTTCAAACAATGTGTCCTCTACATGGGGAACATGCATGTTGCAATGAATTGTTTTATAATTAACGATTCAACATAATATAAACATCAATTCAAAACGTTCCTAAAAAGTCAAAGACTGATGACTTTTGATTAATGTTTGATAAAGATTTGGATTGTTTTGTTTTAAATAAAAGATTTATTTATATAGAATATATATATATATATATATATATATATATATATATATATATATATATATATATATAGAGGACTACCTAAAGATTTCAAACTCACATGATATTTTACATATTCCTAGGTGAATCCCTTGGGCCCGCACTCTCATCCATCTTTTTAAATGAGTTTCCTAAAAGCTAAAATTAGGTGAACCGCCTTCAGACATATATAGATATATATACAAATACATATACATATATATATGTATGTATATGCATATACATATATATATATATATATACATATACAAATACATATACAACCATATATGTATGTATATGCATATGCATATGCATATACATATACATATATATATACATATAGATACATATACATATACATCATGTGGATACCTTTTTACCATTCATTCACTTGAGCGTAGTTGGGTCTTAATCTATTCTACGTACGTGTCATTTAGTTTTTGATTCACCGTTTAGATTATTTTCATAATCCATACTTTCTTCTAGATTAAATAAAATTTAAAAAATATTTCATTAATATATTTCTTAATGATGTACAGTATGGATAACGAGGGGAAAATTGTGAGGTGTTCCATGGACGTTCAGGATAGAAGCCATTGTGCAGAGTATTCAAGACCTCAACAATCTGAGGTAAGAGAAGATAATGAGAAGACTCAACGAATAATGCATGCTTTTAAGCAATGCCAGAGGAAACTAAAAACCTCTACTAAGTGGGTGCGACGTAACCATGGTAAGAAGACTCGAAATGGAAAGAAGACAATAAATGTAACATCAGAGAATATACTCCATTTAGTCAACGACACAAACTCCCATGTGTTAAATGTGGAGAGCTTGATTGCTGGTCTTGGTCAGTGCATAAGAAATCATGGAAGTGGGGACAGCAGTTCAACTCGAGAATCAGTTTCTGCCATTATAAGTAGCAATCACGAGATTAAGGATATTGTCGAAGCTACCTACCTCCGCGTAATGGATACATGTGGTGCTTTCGGAGCACACCTATGTGATATTGGTTGTCGAAAGACAATTGATGCTATAAAAGAGCAATAAGACAAGTTAAGTGCCCATGTTGATAGGCTTGGAATGGAAGTATCAAGCCTTAAAGTAACATTGAATAGGTTTGGGGCTTTGCTTACCCAAATGAGTCGTAGATTGCAAACACGTGGAATGTAATTACTCAATTGGTTCACCAATTAGGAGTTGATCTTATGATCCTTTTGTAACACTTATGACACTATTATTTTTTTTGTAAGTTTGGGCTCTAAGTACTCTAATGATAATGATGGTCGTTTACTTACCAAAATGAGTTATAGATTGTAAACACGTGGAATGTAATTATTCATTTGGTTCACCGATAAGAAGTTTTTGTTATGATCCTTTTGTAATGCTTATGACAGTATTTTCTTTTTGTAACTTTGGGCTCGAAGTACTC